>NC_063044.1:24098669-24164363 GCF_018812025.1 Megalobrama amblycephala
GGCAGCAGACAAACTTTATCACATATTTACTATTTTGGACATTTAGTTTCATTGTTTTCGTCTTGTATCTATTTGTTGTTTTAATAGTTCATATATTGATCTTTTTCACAGCAATAGAAGAACCAATTAGTGAAAAAGTTCTTGAAAGAGCCATTTTTTGAAGTGAAGAACATTTTAATCATCTTTGAATAATCTAACCTTTTGTGGAATTGAATGGTTTCATGGATGTTAAAGATTCTTCATCGATATAATGCCAAAAAAGAACCTGTATTTTGAAGACTGTATCTTTGTCTAGTCTTTTTCTTTCATGTGGTGTCAGTTTACAATATGGATTGGTTTATCTTGTTATCATTGTTATTATTGAAATATTAAGCTGCATTTGGATCCTGCTCTCTCATGTCTCACGTTACAGATTCAAATGAATCAAATCAAATCTACAGACAGAGATAAAGTCAGATTTTCAGGTCGATGCTCATTGGCTCATTCAGTGTCAGGAGTGTGTGTGGAGACTGAGAAACATCTGGAGCAAAATCAAATCCAGTCAAATAACTCCAGAATAATGTGTGGATGAAGGAAGGGGTTTGTGCTGGATAGAGTTTAGATCCTGGAAAAAGATCAAAATCATGTTTTAGAGCTTGATTAAATGTGTGTGAGTTTGATTTCTTTTGTTTTGCAAGTTTATAAAGAAAAGGAAAACTTTACAGTATTGAATGAATATTTTTCTGTCTCTTTGCAGAATCCACAGAAACTTCTCCTCAATCTGTGACGGGGGAACAAGGAAGCAATGCCACACTGCTGTGTGAATTTGAGGACCGAGAGATTTCAGATATTGTTTTAAACAGACTGTCAAAAATTATCCTTGTTTGTCAGAAAGAAGAATGTAAAAGTGGAAATGGCAGAGTAATTAAAGAAGGATCATGTGACGTCATCATCAAGGATCTGAGATTCAGTGACGCTGGGAAATACTTTATGATAGTCTATTACAGAAATGATCAGACAGAAGTGCGACAAACCCTGCAGTATCATCTTCATATTCAGGGTAAAGTCAAAACTGTGTTTATGGATTTCTTTTAGTAATAGTGTTGATCTTACATGAGGGACTGTGATAGAGACACTGAATGAGACTCATTCTGCATAATATATAAGATTAGTTGTCTTCAGTATGGTTTTTTTGTTCTTGATTGATTGACACCATTATAATAATGATTAATATCTGTTTCTCCTCAGGTGAGATTTCTGTGAAAACAGGAGAGCAGCTGAAGATGGATGTTCTGTTGATCAATGCTGATAAAGTGGAGAAAAACTCCAGTGGAGAGTGGACAGAGGTGTGGACGAGAGGTCACGGGGTCAGCAGTGATCGACTGACCGACAGAGATGGAAATCTGACCATTAGTAATTTTACAGTCTCTGACACTGGAACATACAGAGTTCTGGACTCTGAAGGAGAAATCTGGATCACAGTCACAGTCACAGGTGAGAGAAGATCAGTGGATGATCAGAGATATATGTCAGGATCCTGCCCTGACAGTCTTGTCTGTTTTGTCCTTGTTCAATGTTTCTTTGTTTGTCTTGTGCTTGAGCACATGTCTGTGTCTTTGTTTGTGTTTGCCATGTGCTCTTCCTGTTACCACGCCCCTTTGTTTAGTCCTTGTCGTGTCTTTTCTGCTTAGTAAGCAATAATGACCACTGACGACTTGAAATAAAATGAACAAACTGTTTACTGAAGTTTATGAACTGGGGTCTGTACCATGATGGTAGTTGAATAAACTCAGGGTTATAGGATTAGTTTCGAGTTAACAAAACCAAACCACTCCAGTCTGGCTTTGTTGGTTCCATGTTGCTGATCATCAACTTTCTCTGTCAACTCAGGCTTTGATCCTGAGTTTGTGGAGTGCATGCACATGAATGAGTGACATCAGTGGTGAACAGCCAATCACAGGCCTTGCAACAGAGAGAAACTCTGATTCACTTCTCGCCAGAGAGCCAGCGTTATTCAAAACTCTTGCTGAAGGTTAAGAGATTGACAAAAATGAAAACTCATTTACACTGATAAAAGAGGACAGATAAAAGAAATGTTCTTGCTCTATCAGTGCTTGCAACTTGTGACTTGTGAACTGACTTGAAACTTGTGAAGTTAGTTTATATAGTTGCTTCATAATATATAGAGACTCATACATGTAAGGTCACATGTAGTCATTTTAAAAGAGTTATCTATTGATGCTACAACTTATTTATATTACATATGATCTGTATATATTAATATTCATTGAAACTAAATGTTTAATAATAACTGTTAAACTAAACTTGCTTGTGTGAAATGGATTAATAATAATATAGATCATATAATATAAATCATACAGTAATTCTAATTATCATTAAAGACAGACAATTTCATTTTTAAATATTTGTTTTTACTATATAGTGACCTTTAATTTGGAGAAAGTGAAACTGGGGGCGTGACTTTACCGCGTTGGATGTGTCACTATCACTTTGCTCACATCTGATTGGTCCGATTTCAGTTTGAGATCTCTAATCCAGAACATAACCTGCCCCGGAGCGTAAGTTACTATGGCGATGAACACCGCTAAAAGCCAAGTCATTTTCATGGTACCTAAAACCCAGGATTGGAGCAAACTAATTTGAAACTTACCTGGCTAGCCAGCGAATCCGGCTTCATGGTACAGACCTCTGGATTGCACAGATGCAGCGCACACACATTGAATCAGTCACATGTTCTTTTTCTGTGCGCTCTCACTTGCTCACTATGCATTATGGGTAGACTTTTCTTAAAGCTGAACAACCTAATATATAACAATTTAAACTTCATCTGTTATTATCAATGACAAGTAATTAAACATTCTATAATTGCTGTTATTACTCTTAATTAATTCACAACAGTCTTTGTTTCACTAATTATGCTCAGCTGATCCTCATGTGCTCCTGTCCCTTTATATTGTGCTACTCTTACCTGTGATGATAATCCGGACCAGAGAAGAAGGCCTTCCCAGCATCCCACAGAGAAATTCTGCAGCCCAGCCAGGCCACATATGATGGTCTATCAAAAGAAAATAGTTCATTGAAATATACACAGATCTAGGAATTGAGGTCAAATTGAATTAATCATAACATTGCATTTCCCAAAAGAATGTTTTTAGTTTACCTTCATGGAGAACTGTGTGTTTGAAATTTCTCTCCAAATGGGATTTCACTTTGCTCAACTTTGTTGGGTGAAACAAAGCAGAACTGCAGAACGGGCAGAGGAACTCCTGGATTGTTATGTGTTTCTGGAAAGAGAGAGAGTCCAGTTGGTCAAATAAAACATTTTAAGTTCATTTCATATAAATAAATAGACATAAATTAGGCTAAGCCTAGTACTTGACTATTTTATTTATTATTCTTTTGTCATATATTGCCTGCACTGAAATCACTAATAGAGTATTCAGTACACGGCACACAAGGTCTTTTCACAGTCAGTTATTATGATGGCCTCTCTGTTATGTCTGAATATTAAAAATGTCAAATGCCTCAATCAGCATTATAAAAACTATGTCAAAATGAAGAGACATGCTCATAACACGTATTGTGGGGTAAACATGCAGGTAAAAAAAAAAACTATAGTCATTTATATTAAATACTGTACTGTTTTTGAACCATACTATAGTAAAATACTTGAATTAATTTGTTGTGGTAATTCTATAGTTGCTGTGATAACATAACTATAGTAATATAAACAAATTACCCAATAATACTGTATTAAGTTTTCTACAACTATAGGGTATATTATACTACAATACACGACAGTTTACTGTAGTAAATACTAAAGTATACTACAGTATTACAGTTTATCAGTTCACTATAGTTAAAACTACAGTATGCTGAAGGATTCCTTCACAAAGTGTTGTAAATACTATAATTTATACAGTATACTACAATTTACTCTGGGAAATTCATTGGTTCAAAAACACTATAGCATTTTTTTTTTCAGTGAGCACACACGTGACAGTTAACACATTAAGATTATTTTAACTTACTTAAAATGGAAAAACAATTAGTGGCTAACTAACAAGATTACAACGAAGTTTATTACTGGCAAGGATTATTAATCATACCATAGTCCCAAATCAACACAAGCTTGCCAGTCGTGCTACAAGTTTGTTAAACGAATATGCTAAAAATTGTTTTACATACTTACACTCTGAATATCGTTCATCTTCCAGAAAAACATGCGGTCCTGTAATTCGGTAGGTGGCGCTGTCACTAAAAATCTAAGGTCCTTGCAGAACTGCGGTCCTGAACGCAGCCTCCAGATAATCCTCATAAATAAGGGTGTGCTGGGAGGAGCTGTGATGCTTGAGCTTTTGTAGCTGAACAAGACATGCAGAAGTTTTACCATGTAAGTTCTTACATTTTTTTAATATAACGCCAGCTTGAGTGTTTTTGTGTTATGTCAATAGTTTAGTCTGTGTGTGGAAAACTAAACCTGCTGGTGATGATAAATGATAGTCAGAGTCTGTGCTGAATGTGTGCACTATATGATGATGACAATGATTGTTTTTTTAATAGTGGGGCTATTAATATAATTGTTCGAATGTTCTACCATTAGATTAGCCTACTCCGAAACGCGCATACTTTATAAAACGATATGAAAAGGTAAACAATTGTAATTTAGGGTTAACTGCTGTCCGTAACTTTGTTTTGTGTTCAAAATTTACAAAAAGATATATAATGAGAATGTACATCATGAATCCATTTTCCAAACCGTGTTTTTGTCTTACCCTGAATCATTATGGTACACTTATAATAAGTGTTTATATTCGGCACCGGCACAGGCGGGGTAGCCAGTCATGGAAAGAAGTAGCTCCAGCTTCTTCATGCAGTCACGTCACGTGATTTCACATCAACAGACCATGGACGAGTGGAGCTCCCAAGCGGCAACCTCCCCCTTTCTCTCGTGAAGCCAATACGGAAGTAACTTAAACTGCGATTCATCGACTGGCCGCTAGGGACAGGCTCCAAAAGAGAGCAGAATCTCATAGAGTCCCATGTTAAATTGGCCAAGTTTATAGCAGAAAAAAACATGTTTACAAGTTGGTTCATATTGTGGTTTTGGTCTATACTGCTATTTTTGCCCTTCATGACAACTCTGAGGGGGGTGAATTTTTTTATAACTTATCCGTTTAAATTATATTAAGCCTTAAAGTTCTGCATAATTAAGGGCGTGGTCACTTGAGTGACAGGTAGATTGCGCTGCTGTCTGTGAGCCGTCATGTTACCTCAGCCGTATTTGTGCTCGATTATTTTATACAATTATAAAATATGGCTTGCTGCATAATATTCGAGACTGATGTGTGTCTGTGTAGATGTGCATGCATGCGGAAGAAACAGAACACACGTTGTTGGATCGTGGCATTGGCTGAAAGTTTTGGTTGTGAGATTTACTACAATGACAATACCAGGAGGATATACAACTCTGACAGCACTGCTTGGATATTATAACTAAAACTCCTGCACTATTTTGAAAAAAATATACTTTGGACACAGGCACATTTTGTTAGATACGATCGTATACAGTTTTACAACATATAGGCTGCTCAGATTGCATCCTTTCTTGAAGAACGATGACAGAGAGCAGATCATTCAGAAGAAATGTGACATGTTTTTTTTTGTTTTGCAATGGACACTCATATTTTACCCAAGTGCCACGGATTGGATTCATCTTGCGATCTCTATTTCATTATAAAGGTATGAAGTCCCATTTGATTTTCCATGTTGTTATTTGCACACCCAACACAAATTACTGGTGTTGGAGGATCTATATCTTAAAAAACACTGTAGATTGACAGTAAACCTTTAGAACGTTCTGATGATAAAACTTATCTTCATTAATATTTTAGATCGTATCTAAGATAGATAGATAGCTCCTTTGCTTGCTAACATGGTCACGTCAAGCTAGGCGGGCGTGGTTTCAGCAACCAATCATATCAGCTCAAACCACCTCCCCGCCTCTTTGCCCATTTTCAGTTATCCGGGAGTGACGTGCGGTGACACGTAGCTAAGATGGCCGCGGCCTCATTTACGCATCAAAACCAGTGCCCAAGGAAGTCGACCGGATGTTGAAGTCGGCCGCGTGCCGCCATCTTGTAGCAGAACTTCACTTGCGTTAGCATCCCATTGACTCCCATTCATTTTGGCGTCACTTTGACAGCGAATAACTTTACATCTGAGGCGTTTAAAGACTCCATTTGTCCATTATTTATTTCTAAAGATACACGACAATGTATAAAGGGCTCCATTACCTTCTATGTTACATTATGGCCCCGTAGAAACAGTTTTTGTAAAAATAGGCTAACGATTGCGTCATAACCGCTCGACTCTCTGTCGCACAGTAGAGAAATTACCGTACAGACAGGAGGAGAAGCTCGCAGGCAATAGTATGCATTAACTTAATATGGCGTACTGGCGTTACATTTTAAAATACTATACGAAATAATTAATCAGAATACTTACTCCTGCTCACTCACGCCAAAGAACTCCCCGCTCAAGCTCGCCGTCTCTGCAAGATTAACGATGGCAGTTTGCACGCACAGCTACTAGAAGATTTACATCTGTCAGACAGGTTGCGGACGTCATCAAGCTTAGTTTGAGTCTGCGCGTCAGAAACGGAAGTGCTAAAAATCGCTAAAAATGGGCTTCACTTGTCTCAATTGAGTTCCAATGGGGTCGCTGTGTCCATTTCTTTTACTGTCTATGGTCAAAACTACTGTTCAGAAATCTATGGGTGACGTCACGGACACTACGTCCATATTTTTTTACAGTCTATGGTGGAGCTCCACTCTCGGACAGGAAATACGTCACCTCCACTTGTGTTTTACTAATGTCTACACCTACACCTACCCCAACCCTAAACCTACCCTTACAATAATGCAAATACAGTAATTAAACTAGTGGAGGTGACGTATTTCCTGTTCGAGAGTGGGGTTCCACTCGCCCCCTCAGGCTGCAGCTAGACCCTATTGGCTGTTTCGAAGGCTCACCGCTGGGTGGCGATGATTGTCTGCTTCATTATCCTTATAGGGACTCTCCATAGACATAATGGTTTTTATACTGTACAAACTGTAACATGTCAATACAAATTTGTGTCCTTCTAAATCATGAAAACATGCACACACACACACACACACACACACACACACACACACAAACACACACACATTGTGTTTTCTATGATGGGAGAAACAAAGGTAAAATCAATTATAGTTTGATGTTTCTTATTATTCTATTCTTTAACATGTAAGATCCAGATGTGAATCTTGAATAAAGTGAGGGTTTAATGTAGTGTGTATTGTAGTCAGGTGTGTAATATCACTCTTCATCATCATCATCATCATCATCATCATCACAGCTCTTGTGTTTTCTCATCAGGTTGAATCTTCTTCTTCTGCTGTGTCTCGTCTATCACAGCGGTCAGTATCATTTATGTTCACAAAAACATTTGTGATTTTTAGTTCAAGATAGAGTTATTCTAGTCAATAGTTTTTCTGTTGTGTCTCTCAGTCGAGTGATTTGTGGGTATTTGTGAATTTATAGTTGAAATTTCCCATCATATTACATAAATAACACACACAGTTCCTATATGCAGTTCCTTCTGGTTCATTGATTAATAAACATTGTTCAGGAGTTCACTGACTGATCTCCTCTAGTTTATTCTGTCATTAACATCTGAATCATTGTAATGTGTCACTGTTAATATTGGTGCTTTCATTTATTTATTATTTTAATCCAGTTCACTAAAATAACTCTACTGTAACATTTATGATCATATTGATTTAAGAAAAAGGACAGAAACATCATATTTATTTTTCAGTATTGATACTTTGTATTAAATATTTACTGTCTTTATTTTCAGAATCCAGCTCTATATCTGTGACAGGAATAAAGGGAGGCCGTGTGACCCTGTCATGTGATTTTGAGGACAGAGAGATTTCTGATATTGTCTTAAGCAGTCAGTCAGAAATCATCCTTGTTTGTCAAAATGAACAATGTAAGAGTGAAAATGGCCGAGTGTTTAAAGAAGGATCATGTGACATCATCATCAAGGATCTGATCTTCAGTGATGCTGGGAAATACTTTCTGAATGTCTATTACATTAATGATCAGAGAGAACTGAGGCGACGAATCCTGGAGTATCATCTTCATATTCATGGTAAAGTCAAAACTGATCAAATCATTATCATGAGATTTCTGCTTTTCCTTTAATAGTGTTGGTATTGAGTGCAGGACTGAAACAACAAACACTGAATGAGACACTCCAAAACTGAATATATGCTTATGATCTTGATTGATTGACATCATTATAATAATGATTGAGGATGAATGTCTTTGTTTCTCCAGATGAGATTTCTGTGAAAACAGGAGAGCAGCTGAAGATGGATGTTCTGGTGATCAATGCTGATAAAGTGGAGAAAAACTCCAGTGGAGAGTGGACAGAGGTGTGGACGAGAGGTCACGGGGTCAGCAGTGATCGACTGACCGACAGAGATGGAAATCTGATCATTAGTAATTTTACAGTCTCTGACACTGGAACATACAGAGTTCTGGACTCTGAAGGAGAAATCTGGATCACAGTCACAGTCACAGGTGAGAGAAGATCAGTGGATGATCAGAAATATTATTTTTATATTGATTTTAATATTATTTCTTTTAATATTAATTTTAATCAGCAAATTAATAATAAACTGAATGATGAACCTTTCAATATTCTGTACAGAATCGAAGGGGAATCTGAAGAACACAGATGAAGATGAAACTGACTCTGAACATCACAGTGAGTGAAACACAGTGAATTAAAAATATTAAAAAAACATTTAAAAAATAATAATATGTGCTCTCTTCCCACTTTTCTCTTCCAGCTGTAGGTTATTGGATTTTGCCCGTTGGACTGACTGTGATTCTGATTCTGATTCTGGCTGTTGTGGAGTTTCACAAACATCTGCTCAGAAGGAGACGAACTGTGTTCACGAGAACCAGGAGGCTCATTACAGAAAGATCTTAACTTTAGAATCCTGTCTGATCTGTTTAGTAACCATGACAATTTCCGTTAGGACCTCATTTAGGACGTGAGGCCTGAGCAATGACATTTCCTCTCTCAAGATCCATTAATGTACTAAAAACATATTTAAATCAGTTCATGTGAGTACAGTGGTTCAATATTAATATTATAAAGCCACGAGAATATTTTTGGTGCGCCAAAAAAACAAAATAACGACTTATTTAGTGATGGCCGATTTCAAAACACTGCTTCATGAAGATTTTTGGGTGAACTAACCCTTTATGTGCATAATCTTATCTTAACTATGTATAGGAAACGGTAGTATTAGGACTTTGTAAATAGTTACAGATTAAAACATGGTATCTTACATTAAATGACTGATGATCACACTATCATTCTGAGCTCAACAAACTCACACAGAAACATGTTCCTTCAGAGCAGCAGATCTACAGAGGAATCTGATCATATTTCTGCAATATATTATTAATTTTCAGTCTGAACATCTGGACTGTTTCTCAGGAATCAGTTTGTTACTGAATCTGCTCCTCATGAAGAGATCTCTTCATTCACTCCCTCCATCTACATTCACTGCTGCTGCTGAGACTCGAACCCACCGAAAAACTACAAAGATGGCAGACAGAACAGGAAACAGAAAGTATAAGAAAAGTCCAGGATCAACTTGGTTTAGTGTTTCTGCATTGTGGTCTAATGATAAAATTTAAAAATCGACATCTTTTATACTCTGAACCCATAGGAGTATAACGGAGAACTAGAACTAGAACAAATCCAAGGGAAGAGGAAGGACGCTCCTGACAGATATCCTCTGGTGGGTACCTTTCAACTCTCTCTGATCATATTCTGTGTGTAAATGATCAACAACTGCACACTAGTGAAAAATAAAGTTGTTAAATAGCGTTCAAGTGATTTTGGTCACAGTAATTGTGTAGTCAGGAGACTTTGCTTCAATCCTGATCAGGCTAGAAATCACATCTTTATGATTTTTGCCCTTCAAGAGAGAAACACGACAGATCTGTAGCTGAGCTCTATGAATTATGAATTATATGAATTATGACTTTTGGACTAGTTGGAGTGACTATAATAATCGGTTTTAATTAAAAAAATCAAGGAGCACATGACAATACAAGCTCCTTCTTTCATATTTATCTGCATAACTTCTAAAAGTACTTTTATGTACAAGTACAAAGATGATGTTCAGTCAGATTTATTGTCATTACACTGAATGACTGGTGTGAATAATCAGTGTAAAGTGTGAAACTTTCAAAATATGACATCAGGACTCATAGTGCTGGTTTGTTTTTGCTCACCCTCCGGAAATACTGAAAGACACTAATGTTAAAGTCCTCCTGAAATCAAACTATACGTTTTTAATCTTTTAGTATGAAAGAGTTATGCTTTGAAAGAATTATAAGTGGAGGAAAATATCCAAATGTTCCATATTTTTTGTAAGCTCGAGGTCACCTTTGGGATAGTTTTAGTTCAGTTTTTACTCGTAAGGTATGGAGGACCAGGAGTGACACTTAAAAATAAAACGAAGAATCAATGAATTAAATTAATAATTCAAACATAAAAATGTATATCAATGAATCGCTTTTTATATGGGCAAATTAATAGACATATTTAAAGTTGTTTATTTAATTCCTGTTTTAAAATATAGTTCAATAAAACAATAAATTAAAAAAAAATTTTTTTGAATGTGTAAATAAATAAACCAATTTGAAACGGGTTATTTAATTTATTTTTTTAAATGTAGATCAATAAAACAAAAAGTTCATTAGTAAATCATTTTAAATGCACATTTAAATCACTTTTTTTTTTTAAATAATTTGGCAAATTATTTTTTTCTCTCTATTTACCAAATGCTTTTCTTTATCCATTTGTCAGTCAAGTGGTAAAATGCCATTGGACAGTACACACATGGGAGCAACCAATCAACTTTCACCTCAATTTGAAGAGCCAATCCTCTCTCACTTGTAACACTCACTGTCATTGGACAGTTAGTACGGTGACCGGGAGGGGACATGTTTGGTTCATTTAGTTTTGTCATGGCCACAACATATAAACTTGTGGGAACGTGATATGTCGTGGCCATGAAATATTAATTATTAAGAGATGTTAATATTAATTAAAGTGTTTTATCTCTGTATAAATGTGTTTGTGATTATTATCCTGAATCTGTGACATAATCCAGCTCTTCTGTTTCTAATCAGGCCCAGATGCTTCAATGTTCTGCTTCTGCTGCTTCTGCTGTTGTGCTTCATCAATTATATCGGTCAGTGTCATTTTCTGTTGATAAATTGTAACAATCTTTGACTTTCCTTTTCATGTTGATCTAGTCGATTGTTTATATTTTGCACTAAGTGACTTTGCTTGACATTTGTGGCTTAAAGCTGCTAAAGAGGATGTTTTGTTTTATAAATTTTTGCAATATTACTTGAAACTGTCTTTACTAACTGATAAAAGACTATTTATTAGGTGCACTGAAAGTAATAATATTAATATACATCATCTGTGCACGAGGTAGGGCCTTAAAAACATCAGCCAATCCTTTGTGTGATCATGGCGTAAACGATTGGCCCTCTGGCTTGTCAATAGGCCAATTTCACACTTCCGGGTTTTTGGCTTCCGGAACGATCCACGCAGTGTAAACGTTTTTCCGGTTACAGTGATAGATAGCCTCGATCAGAACCAGCTCGGGAATCAAAGTCGTTTTACGAATTAAATATCATGAAAATGTTTGAACGTTCTTGGTGAATTATTGGTGAGACTACAGAGCTCTCATTAAGAGCTAAATTTAATAAATAATTCGAAGTGATGGCGGTTAAACTGGTTATATTCTCCATGTCTGTTTGGCGCGGCTGTGCATATCGTGCTCCATGTGCTGTAAAGACAGTGCCTGCTTCTCGACGTGCATACTATCCATCCTAAATAGTAGTCTATGTGTAATATTCAGTGCTATTTAGGGTGGATAGTATGCACATTGGGATGTATAGAGTGCTTTTAGCGACGTGCTGGGGAAATGATCAGCTGGAAGCTCCCTTATCATGCAAGATCCTCTGATTCATGAAACAGGACCGCTCGCACCCTGATATTTCTGGATATAAACACTTCAGTCTCACTCATTTTCCTGTCGTCATCATCTTAAAGTGTGTATTATGCGCAGTATTATTGTGCTGTTGCAACATTAATGCAAAGACTGATAGTTGTACAGTGTGGTGTTGGAAATTAATTATGTCTTAGTTAAATCATTTTAATCGATCAGGATTAGTTATAACATATGCTTGAATGTGGGATGTGATGCCATATGAGATTACATGCTATATATTGTTTAAAACATATTAAACTCACGACAATATGTATCTCGATTTTATATCCCCTATTAAAGTATATATTGGGAGTTATTTATTTATTTTTTAATGAATAAATTATATAAATAATGTTCGTGGTACGTAATATGATCGGGGAAATTGCTGAATGAGCTGCGTAGCCTTTACTGTATGACAGCTGGTAATATAAATCCACCTGCCGGTAAATTCGAGCAACGGTCTGAGTGGCTGTATAAGATACAAAACAGTAGAAAATAATTTCTTTGTAGATTATACAAAAGCGACTTGGAAAACAGACAAAACAGAAAAAGTAAGAAGCGATATTTGAGAAAAGAGCATATCAATCTAATAGCCGTAGACGCATAGCGGAACTAACTTTACCCTGCGTCACGTGATTTCCGATTCTTGTGAAAAAGGCCTATCACCATAGACATAATATACGTAGACGCCTCATAGACTGACGCTGCCTATTGGAGCGGACGTATCAGCGCGGCGCCATCTTGGATGGGTCCCCAATGCGCCGCCCCCGCATTTATTTATACTGAGGAAGATGTATCCTCAACTACAATAATCATAACTCCCCGAGTTTTTACCGGATTTTCACACGGTTTGGTTTGTTACAAACGGCAGAGACTTAGTTACAATACAGGACGCTGTCACACATTGAAAAATTCTGCTTTCTTTTTTACTCCACCAACCACCAACAGAGCATAAAAAATATCAAAAATAAAAATATTTTTTAAAACATCGCCAAGTAAAACGCTGCGTTTATAAAGAAATGTTTCTTTACGACCACAACAAACAGGACACTTTTCAGACGCGCATTCCACCTTCGCCTCAGCGCCAGGCGCAAGTCAAACGAGCGCGGAAAAGGTAGCTTCAGCTGAACAACAGTGAACTGCGGTCAGATGAGATGTTGTCAGGGTATGTCAGTAAAACTCCAATCAGCCGTTAGTCTATAGCCTACTGTGCTCGAAGCGTGAACTCAAGAATTGCTCGCGCAAATGCGCCGGCGCGCGCTGCATATTACTTTATTATAGCTTAACTAAAGCGCAAAAGAAACTACGGCATGCGCCCAGTGGCGGCTGGTGCAAAAAATATTTGGGGGGGCGCAAAAAAAAATAATTTTTTTTAGAAATGCAGGAATGAATAGGCTAATTGTTAAATATCCATTTAACAAGTGATATAATAATGTATCTAAAACATGGAAAATTCAGTATTTAAAGCATGCCATAGGGCTGAGATCTAAAAACAAAAATCTGTATTTAATTAAAAAAAAAATGTTATTTAAGATCCTACCCAATATTGTCCAAGAAACAATGTTCATAGTGAAGGCTATAAAAACAAACATGAATGTAACTGTGTAGTATATGCTATAAATTATGTAAAAAAGGGGTCAAATCACATTAGGTCTAGGCTACATTCTAAAATTGTACCTTTACAATCTAAAAACAAAATGTTTTTTGAAGCAGAAATTAAATACACTAAACTAAAAATGAAAATAAATAAAAACAAAAGAACAGACTAATAATTATTATTATTTTGATTATATAGTCACTTTACACAGTTACTGCTATCGTACAAATACACTTAGTTGGTTCGAAATTCTACATATGACATAATTATGTTCGCCAACAAAAACAAATTTTCAACAAATATTTTGAGCAAAATGTATTTTACTCAGATTGAACTCCGTCTGTTCGGCGCGCGGCGGCGCTCGTTCACGGAAGTTTGTGTTTGCTGAAGGCTCGTCCACGCCTGACTGCCAAATGGAAATATTTTCTCGACTTTCTAACTTTTACAGATGGAGAATATGTCTGTGAAATGTAAATTATGCACTGAGGAAATTATTAAATGTCACTTCAGCTTAAATAAATTTATTAATAGAGGTATGTTTGTTTCCACCAATCGCTGAACAAGTTAAGGTTACGTATGATGACGAAAGCACGTTAGTGCGAGCCCTCCCGGAACCCATAGAGATTGCATTGCAGTGCCTGCAGTTCGAAAAAAAAGTTCTTTGAATGGAAGTCTATGGGAGCAGTCGGGGCAAATCTCCGCCAGACTGAAATGCCCAAAAAGAGGCGGTACTCCACAGAGCGTGACTCGACGCTGATTGGACTATATCCAGAGGCAGAACAAACAGCCTAGCAGACAGTAGGTGTGTTCGAGCTCATGCAGCGCCGCAAAGGCCGATCGGCGGCTGACTTGAAGCAGTGCATGCCGGTAAGAAATTTTGTCCGACTTGAGACAGCGCCGACACCATGTGACTGTGACGTATGGCTTCAAAGTACCACGAGAGCGATTCGAGATCAGCCGCCTGAGTCAGCCAGCGCAGTTTCTCAAGAGGAGCTGCACGAGCTGTGATGACGACACAGCTGTTTCACGATTGGCCGGATTCACCGCATGACAACGATCACGTGCAGGCCCGGATTAAGAACACGTTGGGCCCTGGGGCTATAGCAACACCAAGGGCCCCCTTTCATCTGATTGCCATGCCACAGTGTCTTGTTTTTACAAATTTCATTTTATCAAATCATTTTATATAAGCACAAGCACACTAAATATTCCATGCTATTTAACATATTTTAAAATATATTTAACATATAAAATATTTAACATATTTTAAAATTGTATTGCATATATTGCTGACACAATAATTCTTTCCTCTAATTAACACAAAATAAACTATTTTGAAGAATGTGGGTAACCAAACAGTTGATGGTCCCCAGTGATTTCCACATTATATTTTTTTCATACTATGAAAATTAATGGGGACCAGCAACTGTTAGGTTACCCACATTCTTCAAAATATTTTCTTTTGTGTTCAACAGAAGAAAGAAACTCATTCAGGTTTAAAACAACTTGAAAGTGAGTATGTGATGACAGGATTTTAATTTTTGGGTGAACTATCCCTTTAAGGACAAGGGTCCGCATGCTAACTATTAGGATGCTGTCACTTTAAGACCTGCACGCGTCCGATTTTCTCAACTCACTTCAGACATAACCAACTGTGTTTATCTAAACCTTTTGTGTATTTGACAGTATTATAGCGCAATCTGACGCGAAAGATGAAGTCCAGTAGTCAGGTGCTGTTTGACAGGCTTAAGTGTGTGTGCATGCTTCAGGTGTATGGGGTCAGAAAAAGCGCATCTCAGAACAGCACACGAATGACATGTTTAACTGGCAGGGCTTTAAAGCACATGCAAATAAAGAACTTTTGTGATTGCGAATAAGTGCAGTGTCCCGTGAGTAACTCTACCGCTGTGTTAACATGTGATGTGAATGTGTTGAGGTCGAGTTGTACGGATGGAGGCACCAGAACTGCAACTGATAGAATGTGCTTCAAAGGCAGATATGGAGACAAGTCACACGACATTGGTGTTCGTCAAAAAACAGTAGGAAAGTTAATTCGGGATTTTTACACGGGTGATGATGATGATGAGAGAAAAACACTGACATTCTGAATTCAAACGGCAATAAAATCATTCGACTCGTCCCTGTAAATGTTGAAAACACCTTACTTTTCATGAGAAACAGTTACCATCCAAATAGGGCTTAACTCGTTATAAAAATAATAACTTGCTGCAGCTGCTATCTGACCTTCTTCAGCGTGTAAAGCACGCAGATCGGCGACGGTGTCGGTGGGTGAAGATAATTGTGAGCTGCCGCTGCACGCGGGGTCTTCCGCTGGCTTGGATGTTTTATGTGAACCGAAGTAGTTAGTTAGTTTGGGAATTTTTGCTGTAAGATTAGCACCCCTTTTCTCCCTTTCAAGCTTATTTTTCCTTTTTTGCGCACCACTGTCACTTTTGTTTATCATTTTGAACACCAGCGAGGCTGAACAAGCAATAAAGGCCAATTTCCCATTTTCTAGTCTACATGCGATAGCATAACGCAAAGAGGCGTTTCCCGATGTCATGGCGCGAATTGTAAAGTGACTTTGATTGGATGGTGATTTATCAGTCAGGCACATTTTCCAATCATTTTTTCTTATTATTTTATTAGACACAAATCAACCACCTTTGACTTGTCAATCTCATTTCCTCCAGCCAATCACGGGCCCCCTCTACCCACGGGCCCTGGGGCTTCAGCCCCACCTAGCCCTTATGTTAATCCGGCCCTGATCACGTGTGTTTCGTGTTTATTTTCCAAGCGGCAACCTCCCCCTTTCTCTGGTGAAGCCAATACGGAAGTAACTTAAACTGCGATTCGTCGACTGGCCGCTAGGGACAGGCTCCAAAAGAGAGCAGAATCTCATAGAGTCCCATGTTAAATTGGCCAAGTTTATAGCAGAAAAAAACATGTTTACAAGTTGGTTCAAATTGTGGTTTTGGTCTATACTGCTATTTTTGCCCTTCATGACAACTCTGAGGGGGGTGAATTTTTTTATAACTTATCCGTTTAAATTATATTAAGCCTTAAAGTTCTGCATAATTAAGGGCGTGGCCACTTGAGTGACAGGTAGATTGCGCTGCTGTCTGAGCCGTCATGTTACCTCAGCTGCCGCTGAATTTGGCATCTCAGCCGTTTTTGTGCTTATTTTCTCGATTATTTTATACAATTATAAAATATGGCTTGCTGCATAATATTCGAGACTGATGTGTGTCTGTGTGCGTGCCGGGGAAGAGACACAGAACACACGTTGTTGGATCGTGGCATTGGCTGAAAGTTTGATTGCGAGATTTAAGTTACTACAATGACAATACCAGGAGGATATACAACTCTGACAGCACTGCTTGGATATTATAACTAAAACTGCTGCACTATTTTGAAAAAAATATACTTTGGACACAGGCTCATTTGTTTTTTAGATACGATCGCTGCTCAGATTGCATCCTTTCTTGAAGAACGATGACAGAGAGCAGATCATTCAGAAGAAATGTGAAATGTTTTTTTTTGTTTTGCAATGGACATTCATATTTTACCCAAGTGCCACAGATTGGATTCATCTCGCGATCTCTATTATAAAGGTATGAAGTCCCATTTGATGTTCCATGTTGTTATTTGCACACCCAACACAAATTACTGGTGTTGGAGCATCTATATCTTAAAAAAAACACCGTAAATTGACAGTAAACCTTTAGAACGTTCTGATGTTAAAACTTATCTTTATTAATAATTTAGATAGTATCTAGATAGATCGCTCCTTTGCTTGCTAACGTGGTCACGTCGAGCTAGGGGGGCGTGGTTTCAGCAACCAATCACATCAGCTCAAACCACCTCCCCGCCTCTTTGCCCATTTTCAGTTATCCGGGAGTGACGTGCGGTGACGCGCAGCTAAGATGGCCGCGTCCTCATTTTCGCTTCAAAACTGCTGTTCAGAACTCTATGGGTGACGTCACGGACACGACGTCCATATTTTTTTACAGTCTATGTTATTTTTCACGCCTTCAGTTCCACGAATGCTTACAAATCTGTACTTTTATAACAGTTAAAGCTCTTTTCATGAAGTCACGATGTTATTGTGTCATGTTTATCAAAATAAAACTGATAAGAAACGTAGACCCCACAACATTGGTATTTAAATAATATATGCTTATATTGAACTTTATTCTTGTAAAAACAGATGCTGTAAGTGTAAGCCTCTTCAGTTCCACTCATGCTCATACACGCACTTTCAAAACAGTAGCCTACAATTCATATTTCATGTCGTTTTCATCTTTTTTTTTTTACATTATTATTATTTGATTCATTTGTTTATAAAGGTTTTGTGTATAGGTTTATTTTGGACTTTCATACAAACTTTTACAGTATTAAGCATAAGTTTACAGCAAACGCCACACGATCAGCCATGACTGACGTAAATGCAGCAAACTACGTGAACCACAGCGTGTCCGACTTCACGTCTCCGTTTTCAGCTCCTCCCCGCCTGCACACGGCTACTCTCGCCGATCGGTTGCATCCATAGACTGTAAAAAAATATGGACGTAGCGTCAGTGACGTCACCCATAGAGTTCTGAACAGCAGTTTTGAAGCGAAAATGAGGACGCGGCCATCTTAGCTGCGCGTCACCGCACGTCACTCCCGGATAACTGAAAATGGGCAAAGAGGCGGGGAGGTGGTTTGAGCTGATGTGATTGGTTGCTGAAACCACGCCCCCCTAGCTCGACGTGACCACGTTAGCAAGCAAAGGAGCGATCTATCTAGATACTATCTAAATTATTAATAAAGATAAGTTTTAACATCAGAACGTTCTAAAGGTTTACTGTCAATTTACGGTGTTTTTTTAAGATATAGATGCTCCAACACCAGTAATTTGTGTTGGGTGTGCAAATAAAAACATGGAACATCAAATGGGACTTCATACCTTTATAATAGAGATCGCGAGATGAATCCAATCTGTGGCACTTGGGTAAAATATGAATGTCCATTGCAAAACAAAAAAAACATTTCACATTTCTTCTGAATGATCTGCTCTCTGTCATCGTTCTTCAAGAAAGGATGCAATCTGAGCAGCGATCGTATCTAAAAAACAAATGAGCCTGTGTCCAAAGTATATATTTTTTTCAAAATAGTGCAGCAGTTTTAGTTATAATATCCAAGCAGTGCTGTCAGAGTTGTATATCCTCCTGGTATTGTCATTGTAGTAACTTAAATCTCGCAATCAAAACTTTCAGCCAATGCCACGATCCAACAACGTGTGTTATGTGTCTCTTCCCCGGCACGCACACAGACACACATCAGTCTCGAATATTATGCAGCAAGCCATATTTTATAATTGTATAAAATAATCGAGAAAAAAAGCACAAAAACGGCTGAGATGCCAAATTCAGCGGCAGCTGAGGTAACATGACGGCTCACAGACAGCAGCGCAATCTACCTGTCACTCAAGTGACCACGCCCTTAATTATGCAGAACTTTAAGGCTTAATATAATTTAAACGGATAAGTTATAAAAAAATTCACCCCCCTCAGAGTTGTCATGAAGGGCAAAAATAGCAGTATAGACCAAAACCACAATTTGAACCAACTTGTAAACATGTTTTTTTCTGCTATAAACTTGGCCAATTTAACATGGGACTCTATGAGATTCTGCTCCCTTTTGGAGCCTGTCCCTAGCGGCCAGTCGATGAATCGCAGTTTAAGTTACTTCCGTATTGGCTTCACCAGAGAAAGGCAATAGTATCTGTCTGCGGACTGCAAGAGGGGGGCGTAACAAGAAAGGGGCGTAACTTGAGGGGGCGTAACTTGAAGTTGCTCAAATCACACAGAACCACGCGAGATGTCAAAACGAAATGACGGCAATATAAATCGCTATAGAAACGTACTACTAATAGTTTATTTAACATTATTTGTCTTACCGTGGTCAGTATCGTCATATGTCGGCATGACATATTGCGGTCTTCAAGCAGGAGATGATGAAATGTGATGCCACCTGTTTCCTCCCTAATTTATGCACTTTAGTTATTGACTGTGAAAAACACCGGAGTTAAGCTGAACGATGACACTATTGTCTTTTTAATGCTGCATTAAAGGAGAATTGAATTTTGTTTGCATCGTTTAATAATTTAATATGGTCACTTGACTATAAAATCCAACATAATTATGTATTCAACCTGCCATTGAAAGTCTATTAAGAAACGTTTATTCCTTATATAAAAAAGGACGTCTGAATCAATAACTTATTTCTTAAACTAAGCTTAAATGAACTGACATTAAGCTACTTTTGAGGAAGTATTTATGAATTTATTTGTCAACACAGATGCACACACATTCACGTTGGTCACCGGTCTCTCTCCCTCAAAAAAAAAAAAAAAAAAATCCATTCCAATGTTTCATATTTGGTAACAAGTTACAGCATTAGGTGTCATGAATTAACAATGAATATTAATGTTTTACCATAAAAAAAAAGCACATAAAACATCAACCCAAATGTTTAAGACAATTTTTCCATTTCAACATATTTAATTTTGGGTAACAAAAGTTACAGCATTAGGTGTCATGACTTAATGAACAAATCACAGGCACAATGAGGTCTTCTTGTTGTCTTCTTGTTTAAGCCATTACTTCAACCTTAAAAACAAGAAACAACAACAAACAAACAAAACACTTTACAATAAGTTACAGCATTAGGTGTCATTTATTAATGAACAATCATGTTTTACCTTTAAATAAAAGGCACAGTGGTCACTGATGCAATGATGGGCTCAGAGCAGGTACAGTGAGGTCTTTGATTTCTTATTGTTTAAGCCGTTTACTTCAACCTTTAAAATTAAAAAACAAAACAAACAAAAAAAAACTACAATAAGTTGCAGCATACAGTATCATAAATTAATGAACAATCATGGTTTAAGGAACTGAATCTTGGTTACTGTTAAGGTTCAAATTGGTTGAAGGGTTAGTTCACCCAAAAATGAAAATTCTGTCATTAATTACTCACCCACATGTCATTCCAAACCCGTAAGACCTTCATGCATCTTCAGAAAACAAATTCATATTTTTTATTTTGCACACAAAAAGTATTATTGTCGCTTCATAAAATTAAGATTTAACCACGGCAGTTACATCAACTGTAGATATGTCTACAAAAACAGAACACTGCATTTCTGAAGAACAGTGCAAGTCAGGGGAACATGACTGCTTAATAACCAGTTTTAACAGTGTTGACAAACCAGGAGAACACGGCTGCCAAAAGATTATCTTTGAGTAACCTTAAGATGTTTTGATAAGGCTCATGTCCAAAGCCTTGTGCCTGCATCGAATATTGCGAGTCGAGAAAGAAAATTTCTCTTTTTTGTACCTTCATAACCTATAGGGAGTGCAGCCCAGGCAGTGGGTTTAAAAATCTTTACCAGCATAATTATATTACATAGACATTTAAAAGTAACAACAAGGATCTAATTTTTATCAGCTTGCAAACTAATTTGACACCAACAATAAATGTTTGCAAATGTTCATTGCCATCACTTACACAGAGAAGAAAATGTCCTGGGGTCCAGAGAGGGAAAATCAGGAGATCTTTCTTCTGACAGTTTACCTTATGTAAAAGATAAGGTCAAATTTGAATTTGAAATGTTTTTGTATAATAATGATTTATCTTATAAACTGAACTAAAACACTTACTGGAAGACTACACGAAGGGTCACAGGACAAAGGCTGGAGCCATGTTGGACAGATGTGGAAATCAATTATGAAAACATCTTTTCCCTGTAGACAGTAAATATTACACATTTTTAGTAAAAAAACTAAAAATTCTACATTTTCTTAGGGGACAAAACGCAAAAAGCATTTCCCACCTATAATTATGCATAAATACATTTGTCTCCAAAAATATCTTAACACAACACAAATAGGGTATTTAATACTCACCATAGAATCCATGTACTTTATTTTTCCCAAGGAAATGAGATTCTCTCTTGTCAAGCATGTCTGACCATCTTTCACTATGATTTCATCTTTTGGTCTTCGATCATCCAGAACAGTTTACCTACAGATCACATTTTTTAAACATGAAAGCAAACATTTAATGATATAAAAAAAGGTGCAATATGTAATATTTTGCCGTAAAATATCCAAAAACCACTAGGCACATTTTGTTCAATTGAGTACTTACAATATCCCAAATGTTTCTAACTATTTGTTAAGCTGCTGTCAATTGCATCATACCCACGTTACCCTCGGTTTCCGGTTTTATTTTGTAGAAATCATGGAAACACCAAAGACGCTTTAATATATTACATGTTTTAATAGGCGAGGGAACAACAGTTTTGAAAACTAGTTATTGTTATATAGCTCATCAAGTTTAGTCTTATTGCTTAAATCTAATTTTCTTAATTTTTTGTGAGTACCATGCTTTTACAGGTGCTGGAGGGTGCACAGGCGCTGGAAGGTGTACTGGAGGGTGCAGTGGATAGTGCAGAGACGCTGAAGGGTTTACTGGAGGGTGCACTGGATAGTGCAGAGACGCTGGAGGGTTTACTGGAGGGTGCACTGGATAGTGCAGAGACGCTGGAGGGTGTACTGGAGGGTGCACTGGATAGTGCAGAGACGCTGGAGGGTGTACTGGAGGGTGCACTGGATAGTGCAGAGACGCTGGAGGGTGTACTGGAGGGTGCACTGGATAGTGCAGAGACGCTGGAGGGTGTACTGGAGGGTGCACTGGATAGTGCAGAGACGATGGATGGTGTACTGGAGACGCTGGAGAGTACACAGATGCTGGTGTTTGCAGAGACACAGGGACCTGTTGAGGCGTCAGCCAACCCACATTTCTGCACATGGTTCAAAAATAAATTTTGCCTAGTTATAATCCTTGCACAATAGCAGCAGTGATAATGATGGCTTTTTAAACATCCACCATGGCATCTGTACATTTTATACCCTAAAAACAAAGAGAAATTCAGTTTTACAATTTACTCATACATACCTACTTTATTCTTATGGTAAATGTTCAAAATTAAACATGTACACAAATTAACACTGGAATAAAAAGCTTATCATTACTAGTGGACAACTTGTAAATTTAGCAAGATCTGGAACATTTATTGAAACATAAATACCTCCGTGTTTAACAGCTGTCTTCTCGTGGGTTTGCATGTGTGCCACAACATGTGCATACTCTCCCATTTTGCTGCAGAACTGGCATTTGTAGTATCAATTGCATTTTTTAATATACAAACTGTTTGATGAAGCTGGAAGCAAATAAATTAAGAATTTTTTAATACATATTTTATTTTTCCCCAAACATTAAAAAAACTATAATAATAATAATAATAATAACAATTTCCAAAAGAGTCATGTTCTCTAAAGGAAAAAATAACGTTACAAATAGAATGTTACAAATGGGGCTTACCCTAATGTTAATTAATACAGCACATTGTAAACCTCAGTTCAACCAACCACTAATATTATTTAATTAACGTACAGCTAATGCTAAACTAATTTAATCTACAATCAACGTTACGATTTTCAGCGGGCTAACTAGCTTATTTATGCCCACCAAAAGTTGTTAACCCGCCAGAGCCTAAACTAAATGCTTACTTAACAACAATAAGAGAGAAAGGTTAAACTTTGATAGATATTCGACTTCAGAAACAATACCAATATGCCTTACTACTGTATTAAAATGATTTATACACTTCAAAAAGTTACTTCGGGAAAATATTCTTACCTTTGTCTCATTACGAGCAGCCATCTTGCCGTTTTGACATCTCGCGTGGTTCTGTGTGATTTGGACAACTTCAAGTTACGCCCCCTCAACAAGTTACGCCCCTTTCTTGTTACGCCCCCCTCTTGCAGTCCGCAGACAGACCCATCTCGAGAAAGGGGGAGGTTGCCGCTTGGTTGCATCCAGCCGCAGCCGATGTCGAACACACCTATTGTGTCGCATGCGCGATACGCACATCGAAGCCTCAGTGTCATACGTGACACTAGCTGATGCAACGCATATTAGTGATGGGCATTCCGGCTCTTTTTTGTGAGCCGGCTCGTTTGACTCAGCTCACTGAAAAGAGCCGGCTCTTTAAATAATAAATGTTTTAACTATGACTTGGACTATGATAGGTGTGAAAACAATTTGTGAAATTGTGAGACATTGCGAGTATGATTTCATTTAATAATTTAATTAGAACTGTTTTCACACCTATCATAGTCAAAATCATAGTTTATTATTTAAAGAGCCGGCTCACGAAACGAGCCGGCTCTTCAAACGAGCCGGCTCACGAAAGAGCCGGAATGCCCATCACTAGTGTGTGCGCCTAGGCTTATATAATTATATTTTTTTGTGTTGTTCTTTGAATTATTAGTCTATTGTTTTAAATAAAATTAAAATCATTCATTACATAATGATTGAATTTCTATAGGCTTTATTTTTAAAAATAGAGTCGGCTCTTCAGATATGTGAGCCGGCTCCCGACGTTCACGTAAAAGAGCCGGCTCTTAGAGCCGGCTCGTTCGCGAACGACCCATCACTAACGCATATAAAACTTTCACCTGCAGCAGAACGACACTGATACAGGAATCGCTCAGAGGACATATCTGTCAAATCTACAACATTAATATTAATATTACAATTAATTTTAGGATTTACAAGTATTACAGTAGCCTTTTTTTAAATTTTTTTTTTTTTTTTATACAATATTTATGTTAGGGGTGAATTCAGGCTGATTGCGCTGAATTGACCCCTAACGTTACATTTCTGAAGGATCAATCGTTATCGGTTCAGTAACTGATCACTCGAACTTTCTTCACGACTGGGAGAGGTTTGGGCATTTTTCACATTCATACCGGAGCTGAAGAAACGGATTTTCTTCTTTAATTCATAGCATAAGGTAAGATTTCAGACCAGTTTGACATTATTTTGTTGAACAGTTATGATTCTCTTACAAAATAATAATAATAATAATAAAAACTAGATCACACTGTTCTCGCGTTTATTTGATCGTTTTTCAGTCTTGTGCAAAACACCTGTCTGGACGTTTCTGTATGCATACTTAGATCTTGATTAACACACTGCACACTGCTTCGGGTGTGTTTAATTGGGGTTGGAGCTGAACTCTGCAGGACAGGACAGTGGTCCTCCAGGACTGAGTTTGGACACCCTGATTTATTTTAGTTTCTGTTCCACGGTCTGACTGGACGACAGAAACTCTTTAAATACGTTAAACGAGTCACATGACCAGAATAAATATCTTAATTGTGTTCTTTAATCATTTTGTTCCGAATATACAACTTTAGATTGATCAGACGGTCGGTATTAATAGCTGATCTGTTGTCGGTGCAGGTTTGTTATTTTCCTCTTGTTGCACGTGTTGCACGCTCAGCTGTGGTGGGTCACGTGACCTGATGCTCGGCTGCGGGGTTGTCGGGGACGCGCATTTTACGAGAAAGTGGCGTGCATTGACGGGGACACAAGAGTTTTCCTGTGAACACTATTGTCTGTAATAGTGTTTATTCGGGTGCTGTTGTAATATGTTGGTGTGACATTTATCAGTAGATATTATATTTAAAGAAGCAATAACCAACTACAAGTGTGAATGTTCCTTAACAATATCAGTCAAACCAGTTACCTGAGAATTTCGTAATAAAAAAAAAATAAAAAAACATTTTTAAGGCCTCCTCATGGGTGGGATTCCCAACCCACCTAATTTCTTACAAAATAAGGAGACTGTTTCATTGTTTTTATTTACAGACTGAACAAATCCCCTGCAAAGATCACGCTCCAGACATGGACACCAGTTCCAACAGCAACGAATGCAAATGTTATCAGGACTGTCCCATCAAAGTCCCCTTCAACAGGTAAAACCTGCTTCATTTGCACTGGTGTCAAAAGTATTCACATTCAATACTCAAGTAGAAGTATAGATACTAGAGTTTAAAAATACTTCTGTAGAAGTTGAAGTATCAACTCAAGCTTTTTACTCAAGTAAAAGTATAAAAGTACTGGTTTCAAAACTACTTAAAGTATAAAAGTAAAAGTAATGTAAGGAAAAAAATGCCATTAAGGACAAAAGCTTAGGCCGCGCCACAGGGGCCTATTGTGCACTCCACCTCCTCAAAATGTCATCAATAACCTTTATTGGAATGTAAATGTACATCCAAAGTTAACTGCAGGTATCTGTGAGTGCAGCGGACAAGAAAAATGTGGGTAGTTTTGGTGTACCCAGGGCAGGCTTAGTAACAATCAGGGCTTGACATTATCAGGGCTGTTTCAGTTCACATCGCACCAAAAAACGCCAACAAACTCGTCTGTTGGAGTTTGTTGGATAGGTGTGATAACCCTGTTGGCGTTGGTTGGAGTCTGTTTTTACCAGACTGAACATGTTTAATCGCCGTTTGTTTGGTCGGCTGAGCAACGGCAACAAACTCTCGGTGCGTTCCAAACGGGATATATTGCCCTCCAAAGGGCACTTCGGAGTGAAAACAATCATGGCCGCCATATTGAAGGGTCGTTCCAAACCAAAGTGTTCAAAACTGGCCACATTAAAGGGCCCTTCGGAATGAAGGATTTCAAAGGGTACAACTGATGGACACTTCGGGCCCCCATGATCCTTTGCACAGGGAAGTTGTTTGTCATCACAGAATGGGTACAGGAGGCTCAGAGTTCGATTTTACCTATAATGTATGTATAATATTTTTCTATACTACTGTAATATTTATACGAGTTAGATTTAGTACATTATTATGGTCAAAACGACACTGTACTTCAACAAAAATACTTTACAGCTCCCTTTATCAGTCCATTCAAATGTTACAAATACATAGACACAATATACATTATGGTGCGATAAACCAAAAATAAATAAATATATAAACTAACGTTAAACAAAGGGCGCAGCTTGCGCAATCTATCCTCCTTGACTGTCTGGTTAAGATGACGCAGAAGTGCGTTCTAAAAAAGGAGTATTTTTGACCCCTACACCCTTCATGCCTTCGAAGCTCTCCCTCCGGAGGGTAAACCCTTTGAAGGGATTAGGGCATAGGGATGAGCCCCTCCGAATGGAACGCAGAGCCTCAAGTAATCTGACCAGGCCACGAACCGTTGCCATGACGATCAGGAAAGTCCCCGGCAAAGACAGCTGTTTGATCGCGCCCGCGCCTCACGCACACACAACAAAGCACTGGAAACGTGACATCGCAGCTTGTTCGTTATAAAAAAATAAAATACAGTTAAAAAACAAACAAAAAAAAAAACATAAAAGGTACAATAGTCCATAGCAATCCGTGCCATTCAGCAAGAGCACTGCTCCACTTCACCGAAAGAGAGAGGTATAACACCATGAGAGCAAATCAAGTTCACCTTCAGCTTCAATTCGTTTTGGCTCGTTTAGCCACATGGTTGTATAGGACTATGGGTCACATAAATAAAAAGGGTCGCGCTAAAAAAAAAAAAAGTTTAAAAACCGGTGTATAGCCTACGCTAATTTATTCAAACGTCTATCTACCGAACTACATAGCTTAATTTGCAGAGAACGAAGAGAAAGCACCCGTTTGATAGCCTAAATTAGCCAGTAGTAGAGAAATAATAACTTTTAAGAAATAATCTTTTTTGAGTAACGACCCCCAACACTGTCCTCCTTGCTGGAGTGTGACGTGATTTGTGACATGTCCAGCTGCGATGGATCGCGTACAAACCAATAGGTTGTCAGAATGGTATGTTTATACTTCTCATCCAACCACAATCAAATTCACTCTATCCGGATGGCGCGATTTATCTGGATAGTTTTTTTTTTTCTCAAGCCGGAATGAAAACACCTGCCCCTTTGCCCCTTGGTGCCCAAAGTGCCCTTTTGTCAAAGCAAAATTTCCTCTATTTTTTTTGTAATAACATGACCTTTTGTGAATGTCTGCCCATGCCCAATCTAAATATTAGTAAAATTTATTAATAATAATTTAGCCGTAAATAAAATTACCCACATGATGACCTTTTACCTGACGACGACGACCTCATCAGACCGGGACGATTCCCCACGCCGCACGCGCATTTTTAATTGCCAGGGGATATTTTCAACACCGCGGCAGCTGGTAAGTGGTGTTTCATTCTCAGCGAAGTGATTTTGAAGTTTATTTACTTATTATTATTTTACAAGAACGATGTGATGTGAGAACATTCAGATGTGTTGTTTATATTGCTGTGTGTAGTCTGTAGTGTAGAAGTAATGTTAGCATGCTGTTTGAGGGAGAAAAGTTTCACAGGCAGGCATCGAGGGGTCTGTTCTTTTTTATGTTATTTGACTAAACTATTATTATTATTTTTTTTTTTTAAACGTAGAGTGCCTTAAAAATAATTATCACAACACTGGTAAGACTTATTCAAATTTTCTCATTCTCTGAATTATCATTATAAAAATAAAAACAATTCAGAAATGAATTAAAATATAATTATATTTTAAATGTGACACACATTTTTTTTCCCCTACAATAGCAACATTGTTTACAACAGCAAGACCACTTTAGCCTGTAAACTCAATAATATCTCTCTGGAAATAAATGTAAAAATATCAATGTCAATATAAAATGAATAATATACCTGACCTGACATCAAAGTGCAGTGTGAAGGATATGTGACCCTAGTGACAATGATGTCATTAACAGTTTTAGGGACATGTCCAACAGGAAACTTCTGTTATAAGTGCCTACAACCACTCATCCTCCACTTATCAGATTAATGCTACACTGTGATTTTTAGTGGGTGCCATCAGAATGAACACACACACACACACACACACACACACACACACACATTTTAGTTTCTTTATTTATATTTTTGATGATTTCTCACTCTTACCCCTGCCATGGCCACCATCATCCTATCCCCCAATTAATGTTTTTTTTTTATTTGTATATATATATTTTTTTATCAGATAATAAAACTATATTGTATTGTACGAAACATGGGCCACGTCGATTTTACTATAAAGTTTTCTATAGTTTTTACTATAACAGCTGTTCTTAATTATTCTGTAAAACAGAGAAGAAAAAGCCATCAGGTTGGGACAACTTAAGACAACTTTCTAATCCCCGAGTTATTATTAGGTGGAAAGAAAATATTTTTTTTAACTTTTAAACTTTCCCATTCTGTTTCTTTTTCAAAACTGCATCACAGCATTTGCTGCTGTATCAATACATAATCATTCATATCGATACGCGAATCAGCAAGGAATGCATCACAATATATTGCTGTATTGATATTTTGAGCAGCGCTAAAGCCTTGTTCCATGTGCCCCTTTTATACTTTGAGCACCTGCCCCTCCAAAGGTCTCTGCACGGCCCTGATAATATGCATATGTATCTGCCAGTATAACATACTAATTACATCTAATTACTATTTACACTTATTGCAAAGAACTGCTACTTTTACATGGTAAATAGAATAAGTCATTATTTTCACTTATTGTAAATATCATCTGTCGCTAAGAAAGTATGGATGCGCAACTCACTAAACAGACAAAGATATGGTAGTGAAGCCCAGACCAATTTAAAGGTGCAATATGTAATATTTTTGCAGTAAAATACCCAAAAACCACTAGGCCAGTGTTATATATTTTGTTCACTTGAGTACTTACAATATCCCAAATGTTTGCAACTATTTGTAAATCATGATTAAATTGCAATTTTAACCAAGGCTCCGGGACGTGTGAGGAGTCGCCTGTCAATGGCGTCATACCCGCGTTACCCTCGGTTTCCGGTTTATTTAGTAGAAACCATGGAAACACCAAAGACGCTTTAATATTTACACGTTTTAATAGACAAGGAACAACTGTTTTGATATATTTATAGACAGAAAAAGGATTGTTACATAGCTCAACATGTTTAGTCTTATTGTTTAAATCTAATTTTGATTTTTTGCGAGTCTCATGCTTTACCATGCCTCAGAGAAAAACACTGTTTTGTGAAGTAGCTAACATAGCATAATCAGATGCAGCTTTATTTTTAGTAACAGTAATACAGCATTTTCTCCATCATACAATACGTTTTAAATTAATTGCATGTCATTTATCAACACAATCATCCAGCATTTAATATGATATTGTAAAATCGATCTATCTTACTGCAGTGTGTAACAGTGTCTCACAGCAGCCGCTGAGCGAACGCACAGAGTAACGTTATAACATCATTTTCAACACACTCAAATGTATCTAATATGATAAACAGAGCTGCGTTACCTCATACTCGTGACCGGAAAAGCGGAAGCGGCGCCGGCGACTGTGTCATAATAAAAGTCCTGCTGCTCGAATCGCTCCAGCTCCTCGTTCAGCTCCACAACACTCGCTCCTGCTCTGCTTCATACTACAGTAACGTTAATAATCACATCCATGAACATGATTTCTGCCCGAGTCCTATCTCTATTCTATTCCACTGACCGTTGAGGTGAAGACCACATATCCCAAGATTTCGCGCTCAAACTTGGCGTCATCAAGCTACGCCTTTGTTTTGAATAGACCTCTAGCGGACAGAAAATATTACACATTGCACCTTTAAGTCATCATACACAGAACTCATAACTTTGTAGTCAGGTGTGTAATATCACTCTTCATCATCTTCATCATCATCACAGCTCTTGTGTTTTCTCATCAGGTTGAATCTTCTTCTTCTGCTGTGTCTCGTCTATCACAGCGGTCAGTATCATTTATGTTCAGAAAAACATTTGTGCTTTTTAGTTCACTATAACTGCACTGACACGTCTGATACTGATTTATTCTGTCATCAACATCTGAATCACTGTAATGTGGCACTGCTAATAATGTGGATACTTGTTGCCTTTATTTATATATTTTAATCCACTTCACTAAAATAACTCTACTGCAACATTTATGATCACATTGATTAAAGAAAATAGAGAGAAACATCATATTTATTTTTCAGTATTGATACTTTGTTTTGAATATTTACTGTCTGTATTTTCAGAATCCAGCTCTATATCTGTGTCAGGAATAAAGGGAGTCAGCGTGACCCTGTCATGTGACTTTGAGGACAGAGAGATTTCAGATATCAGTTTAAACAGTCAGTCAGAAATCATCCCTGTGTGTCAGGAGAAACACTGTAGTGGTCGAGTGTTTAAAGAAGGATCATGTGACGTCATCATCAAGGATCTGATCTTCAGTGACGCTGGGAAATACTTTCTGAATATCTATTACTAATAATGATCAGAGAGAACTGAGGCGAGAAATCCTGGAGTATCATCTTCATATTCATGGTAAAGTCAAAACTGATCAAATCATCATCATGAGATTTCTGCTTTTCCTTTAATAGTGTTGGTATTGAGTGCAGGACTGAAACAACAAACACCGAATGAGACACATTTAATATTCTGACTGGATTGAGTTTTTCCAATGGCTGATTTCATCTAAATGATAAATGATTATATTTGGTCCTCTTGATCCTAAATCTGAGTTTATGGTCTTGATTAATTTATAATGATTAATGATAAATGTCTTTGTTTCTCCTCAGGTGAGATTTCAGTGAAAACAGGAGAGCAGCTGAAGATGGATGTTCTGTTGATCAATGCTGATAAAGTGGAGAAAAACTCCAGTGGAGAGTGGACAGAGGTGTGGACGAGAGGTCACGGGGTCAGCAGTGATCGACTGACCGACAGAGATGGAAATCTGACCATTAGTAATTTTACAGTCTCTGACACTGGAACATACAGAGTTCTGGACTCTGAAGGAGAAATCTGGATCACAGTCACAGTCACAGGTGAGAGAAGATCAGATGATCAGAAATATTATTTAATCAGCAAATTAATAATAAACTGAATGACGAACCTTTCAATATTCTGTACAGAATCGAATCTGAAGAACACAGATGAAGATGAAACTGACTCTGAACATCACAGTGAGTGAAACAGGAGCAGGAGAGATTCACTACATTCTTACACAGTCAATTAAACATTTTTATATTCTGAATTTAAAAAAACAAAACAAAAAAACATTAAAAAAATAAAATATGTGCTCTATTTCCACTTTTCTCTTCCAGCTGTAGGTTATTGGATTGTGGCAGTTGGACTGACTGTGATTCTGATTGTGTTTTTTGTGATTCTGGCTGCTGTGGTGTTTCACGAACGGCTCAGAGATCATGTTCAGTGTGTCGATAGAAGGAGGAAAGAGAGACTGAGTTCAGGAGATCCAGAAACACTGAAGGGGTCTGTGATGATCTCTGTCGAAGGGTCTGGAGAACATGATCAAACTCTACAGGACACACAGTGACATCACTGGATAATACTGGGATTCTCCACATGACTTTTAAAATCTGAACCTACACTGTAAACGATTTCTGTTGTTTTCACAGTATTATACCGTTTTCTCAACAGTTCCCTACTGTAGAATCTGAGTACAGCATATTACTGTAGATTTTGTTGTTTTCACAGCATTGTTACTGTTTTCTTAACTGTATAAGCTTTGTACAGTATGTTGCTGTAGATTTTCAATGCATTCTGGGAAAATATTAGCCTACTGTATATCTGAATACAGTACTAAATGACTCGCGCATGAGACTCATCATGAAGAAGAAAGCCCACAAGAGTATGGTAGGTTAACTTTTCTCTTTTTTTCCACTTTATATGTTTTATTCTGATGTTATTTGCAAGATATAAAGCTACATTTGAGTTAATATGTTTCCATAAAAATACATGAGCAAACGTTCATTTTCTGTCCTTTTCCTCCTGCAGCGTGCTGAAGATGACAGCGGGACCATCACGAGACAGGCGGGAAGAGTCGTGAAGATGAAAAGCATACTATGTGAAATTGGTAGGTCAGCTTTAAAATGCATGTAATCGGCTTTTTGTTTTGTACCAATATTATTTAAAAAGTATAAATATGTTTGAGTTTATAAATGTCCGTAAGAACATTGAAGCAGGTGCTTTTTTCCCTGTTAAGCCCAAAGAGTCTAGAACCCAAGAGGTGAAACTCTGATGCTTTGTGGGTAAAGCCGGGTGCACACTGTGCGATTTTGGACACGATTTGGTTTTCTGAGACAAATTTTGAGAATCCAAAAAGATTCCTGTAATCACACTTAACTGGAAACATCATCTGAAGTCATCATCTGGTGTGTTGAATTCTACAGGATGTCCGGGAGACGTGTGTGTCGCGTTCTTTAACGGTTCACCTGGAAACAAATGCTGTGATGCCAAACCCCCTCATGGAAGAAGAACGGCGTCATGTTTACAACTGTGACAACGAGCGCTTTCCAGGATCAACTAAACTCTGGATATTCAGAAGTATGTGAAGTTCACAGTTCTATTGTTGCAGTAAACTTACACAATGTTCGTTTATGAATAATTATTTAGATGCACACCGGTCTGTTATTGTTGGTACATCGACTTTCATTTTCATGCCTCAGAACAAAATGAACTGTGATTGGTTGCATTACATGTCAGTCAAACGTCTTCTTGGGCGGTCCTTAGCCAATGAAAGCTGCGATAGAGTCCTGACCTTCTATAAACTAGCAATTATTGTTTTTATTTTATCCATCAATGTTGTACAACAAAAGTGGAAAGTGTTCATAGTGTGAAGAGTGAGAATGAATATCTGTGTCTGTGAAAGACAGTGTGGATGAACATGTGAATATTTTATACAGTTTTTGATTTATTTATATGTTGATTTTGATTGTTTAATCAGTGATATTCACTGTTCTTTGTGTAAAAAATGCATGTAAACAAAAAACAGTAACACTTTATAATATGATTTCTGTACTTAACATAAACTAACAATGAACTGTACTTATACAGCATTTATTCATCTTTAATATTCATTTTAACATTTATGAATACATTATTAAAATCAATGTACTGTGAACATGAACAATATACAGATGTATCTTATGAACTAATACTAACAAAGATTAATAAATACAGTTACAAATGAATTTTTCATAGTTCATGTTTGTTAATTATTGTAAAGTGTTTTGCCTGATAGAGACAAATATATATGGCTGATAAAACACTCACCACAGAATTATAAAATTAATATAACCAATATAACAGACACACATTTATCCACTAAAGCATTTATTCAGTTTTCAATTTCAGTTGTCAAGAGCTTGGGTTCACAAGTCCAAAAAAAACTCTCTCTCTCTCTCTCTCTCTCTCTCTCTCTCTCACACACACACACACACACACACACACACACACACACACACACACACACAAGCCATCAAACTCTTTGTCTGAATCTTTTTCTGGTCACAGAAAGTGTTTAGATGTACTCACACCTGCTGAGCTCAAACTCCTCTCTGTATTTCTTCCTCACATCTGGACCGACTCTCAGTCCATGATACCTACACAAGAAAAAAAATATCTCTGAATGATGTCCATTAGTGGACATGACAAAAAATAATAATAAAATGAGTTTGCACAAATCTTTTTTTTTTTTTTTAAACTGATTTATACATTAAAGAAGAGCAAATATCAAGTGGATAAATGTTTTTTTTTTTTTTGCTCAGTGGAACATAATTCAGGTCTGAAGGGGTTAAACTGCCTTGAGAAACAGAATCAACAATGAGTGACAGAAAGAGAAACCAGTCAAGGTCTGAGCTTCACTTCTATAACAACACAAGAGGCTGAAACGCCCTTTCTGATAGTATGGAAAGCCACTTTTACATTTAATCCTTAAAATATACTAGTATGTATTTTCATGCTATAGAGAATACGAACCGACGTCATGTCGTGTTGCATGCCGGGACGGCGCCGCCATTTTGACAGGATCGCCCCCTACTACTTGCACTGAAATGAATACAGATACTTGCTTACCTTTTTTGCTTCTGCCACTAAGTGGAACATTCACATTTTTAAGGGTATCGTTTGCAGGGAACAGAAGCTATTTTATATAATCGCATGATAATTTTATTTATTTTTTATTTTTTCACTGAAGTTTTGTAGAATTTCGTTTACAATGTTCATCTGTTTACCGTGTCGCACACTGGACGCTCGCTGCTTCAGCCATCATATGAATATCCAAATAAAAGTATGTGTTCAACACGCTGAGAAAAATCGATTCATTTATTTGTTGGAAATGTTTAAATGATGCTTAAACGAGCATATTGAGTAGGCCTACAACTGTCGTCATTGTAAATATTCCTTTCCACGATCCCAGAGAATCAGAGATTATGGGTCAGTCAGCGGACAGACGGACACGAACACACTGTATTTTTATATTTATTTCAACAGATGACAAACAAAATCAAAACCCTAGGAGCTTGTCAACAGTTTAGTAGTGAGTCCTTGCAAGGGCACCTTTTAAAAACGCTGGCTTAGTGTATTATGATGACATTATATTAAAAGATGTGCAGACGAGCCCTGAATATGAACGCAACGCGTTCTCCACACAGTATGCTTTAACAGATATGTACAGAATCTTGTGTTTGTCTCGGTGCATTAAGCGTTTCTTCATTCTTAAAAGCATTTGAATGTCATGAATTCACGAGCGGAGTGAGAGTCAGACTCGCAAAAGGTAATGTTAATTATTAAACCAAAAATGTCAAAAAACACTCAGCAATGTGATTCTTTTATTGAGTGATATGCAGTGGGTTTAATCAGTGCCATTACTAAAAGATTTGCCATCCGGCGTCTTCTCGTCATCTCCTAGACCTGCTTCCCTTGCTGTTTTTACACGTAGAAAAGGCAAAAAACGTTGCTCATTGTCCAGTTCTCTCTCAGAACAATGATCTGAGTTACTATCGCCATTATCGATGCAGCATTAATGACATACAATGGTGAAATTTTTCACAATCATGACAGAAAACAAATTACTGCCCTAAACTCAATGACGGAAAGGCTGCGCGATCCTGTCAAGATGGCGTATAAACAAAGAAGTTACCCAGACCTCAACGCGGCGTGACGTCAGAATCGTATTCTCTATTAGCCCTTATATATCCTATTACAGTAGATAGAGACGAAACTGATTGTTTGTAATCTGCCTTCATCATGAGATCAACATTTAGTTAAAGTGATCCAGATGAAGACCTGCTGCACTGGAAACTGAAGAACTGATTCACGAACTACTGAATCCATCTGTTATTGTTTAAAACACAATAATTATGAAAGTATTCACAGTATAAACGGGGAGTAAGCATATCTATGCTAAACTGTGAAAGACAAAGTGTGAGTTTTTGTATATTTTGTAGCCTACAGTTGTCTTTTTAAATGTGTATTGTAAAATAACACGTATTCGGTTGTTAAGTCTGACGTCACGCTGCAGCACTTCCGGGTCCAAACGCTCTTATCTCATACCACAAGAAAAACAACAAACGGTGCTAATATACACACATGATGAGGTGTAATACTACAAAAAAATGTAATCATAACCTTTATCTCCATACCAACATTCCAGATGGCCAGTCAGAGATTCATCTTTTATAAGTCGTTAAAATATTAAAGTCTGTGACGCTGTGAGCACGAAGACTGTTGTGTAGTCTGTAAGAATTTAAAATGTTTAACTTTTTAAAATGTTTAATGTTTAATATGAATAAATGGCACTCATATGGCCGTCAATGACATTCTCAAGTGAAACGAGTCGAGGCTTGGACCCGGAAATGGTGTTCTCACGACTTAACAAGCGGATACAGGGTGAATAAGGGTGATTGGGAGAGTATAACTGTATAGAGTTTATTTTCTCACCTAATGAGTGCCTTAGCAGTGAGACCACATCATTAAAATAGGAAGCCCTCATTGATGTGACATCATGTAGGTGGGCGGGGCAGGCATCAAACAGGAAGTTGACTGTGAAAAGCATAAACTGAGGAAAAGGAAAGTGTTTACCAGTTTTCATAATAAGGTCTGTTAGTTCTGATGTCTTTTAGAAGCATGTTGTGTTTCTGAGTGTGTGTGCAGGAGAAGGTGTGGCCTGTGCTCAACAACAGAGATCCTGATTGGTCAGGTGCTGTTTCCAGTGAAAAGAACCACTCCAAACACACAAATATGTGCCATTTGTTTTGCTCTATCACGGTTTCCTCTGTGATTATGTGTGCTTTGAAAAAATGTGCTTTTGTTCCATTTGTTTTACAATTCTCATGATTACTTTTGTTTCCTGTTACATCATGTAAACATCATTTGTAAATAATCAAAATAATATTTTTTCTGTTTAATGCATTTTTTTTCATCCACTCCTGAATTTGATCCCTTTTTTAATGGTTTTCACTATAATTTTGTTAATAAATCTATTTTTGTTTGATATTATCTTTGTGAGTGAGCGCACATTCATTTACATTATACGTCAACCTGAGCAGCTGAATCTTTCTGGAAATAACATTTGAACTCTCTCTTGCAAAATTCACCCCAAAAAATCTGTATGGTTTAATATGAACAATTAGTACCAAAGAAGAACCATTTCTGAACCTTTCAGTGATCAGTTCCTGAAGATCCACATTATCTTAGCGTGAAGAACACTTTAATCATCGAAAGAACCTTTTACTCAAGTACTTGATTTGTGGACTTCATCCACCACTGATGAAATGTTCACAACAAGATCTAAAACATTTGAATCCAGACATATACAGTCATTTTTTAAACAATAGTTGAGTTTAATAAAAAATTACCCAGCATGTTGGACAAACATTTAACCCAAGCTCTGGGTCAAAACAACCAAACAGATTGGCTATTTTTAGTGTAGTTCACTGAAGATAAGAACATTTTAGACCACATTTCAGAAACCATTCCTTCAGAATCCAGATTATTCAGTGGATTCACACTGGAAGTATTATCTGAATTAATGAATTGGAAATCTGATCTCTGTTGTTAATGATCTTGGTCGATGAAAAAAGCATTAGCTCAATAAGGATTTGAACATTTTGAGACCACATTTTCAGAAACCATTCATTTGGAAATCTGGATAATTCCAATGGATTCACATTGAAAATCAGAATGAATTGGAAGTCAAGTCACCTTTATTTATATAGCGCTTTTTACAGTGCAGATTGTGTCAAAGCAGCTTTACAGTGATAATGGTGTATAATTTTGGCTGCACAGAGTCTTGAAGAAAATGGTGTTATTGTCCAGCTTAAGTAGGCCTAAATTCAGTATTGATTTTTCACACAACTGTAAATCTGTTGACCTGTTCTGCGGTGAACAAACGCTATGAAATTTTAAATATTTTGTACTAATGTGTGTCTTTTCTCAATGGATGCTATCGTTTCAGTCAGAGCTGGGATTTCTTCCATCCATTTTTCACACAGTGCGGTCAGACAGCGGACTCAGAGGTTGAGATGTGATCATTGTGGTCTCATGAACTGTTTCTCATTTTGACAGAAATTACATTAAACGGAGTGTGTCTTTTACTATATATTGAGAATTGACAAAATATGTCTATTTCTCCTAACACATTTTAGTAGGAATTTCTGAGACAAATGTGAGACAATTCTGTGTCAACACATTTGAGATCACTTGGATCTTTTACTCCATTGAATCTAATTTCTATTGTCAAATGCTGACATGTCAAAGACATCAGAGATATGACATGAATGTGGACAGCAGCTCAGATCATAGAGGTGATGTTGAGATATTTGCTATTTCAGAGAATCTGGGCACAATTTGATTGTAATGTGAGATTACTGTGGATTCTTTTATTGGCATTGATGTTTCCATGAAGAACCTTCAACTAGTGATGGGCAGATCGAGGCTTCGTGAAACACTGAAACAGTTGAAGCAAATGTGCCGTAATGATTCGAGGCTTCGAAACAATCTGACACCCGTCTCCACGGTGACCCCTAGTGGTCAGAACAGTGGAAATCCAACAAAACTCAGGCCAAACATGCATTAAAAATACCCTTTAACAAATGTATTGCAAAAGTTTTATTGAAAGTAAAATCAATCAAATGGAATTAATCATCTAATAAGATTAAATATAGAGTGTCTGTATAATATGTGTTCTTTTATCAATTTTAAAGGCTTGTTTCTTGTTCCATGGCTCAAGCTAAACAGGCCAATAAGAGATTAATAACTACCATTATTAATTTTAATTATTCTAATGTATAATTAAAACATCTACAAATGTATAAAACTGATCAGAGATCAGGTAAAACCATAGGGTAAAGCCCTAGACACTTGTTCAATAGTTCTCAGTGAATCTGCATGATTCATGGGCTCACTTTATCATCGCCCTCTATCGGTGAACCATTGAAATTTCGAACTGTTTCGAAACAGTGATGACGTAACGAACGAAGCCTCGTTTACTAAAATGACGTGACTTTAGCAGTTTGATACACGCTCCGAATCACTGATTCGAAACAAAAGATTCATGAAGCTTCGGAGCTTCATGAAGCAGTGTTTCGAAATCGGCCATCACTACCTTTAACATCCATGGAATCTTTCCATTGGACAAAAGATTATTTAAGGTTCTTTTTAAGATTTCTATTTAAGATTATTTAACTTTTACTGAAAGGTTCTTCTGTGAACCTTCATTTTTAGTCCAGGAGAAATACTACATTTGTTCTCATTGCTGTAAGAGAAACAATTGTGATATTAAAGGTTTATTCAGGACATTATAATTCCTGAGCCAGAGAAAGAGATTCACTCTAGTCTCTGGGTAAGTGGTACTAGTAAACAATCACTTCAGAGGCTCCGCCCCTTTTCCGCCAGCTGATTAGTGATGGGATTTATGGCTCTTTGAGGGGATCCGGATCTTCGCGATCCGTTCCTTTCAAAGAGCCGTTCAAAAGAACGGCTCTTTTGGCTCTTTTTAAATATTTAGTCAGTTTTAAGAAGCCAGCTTGGGGGCATCTCAGTTTATCCTGGAAATAATCACTGGGAGGAATGATGAGGTGAGATTTGTAGTCAAATAATTAAAACTCGGATATCACACACCAATATCTGAGTTTGAATTATTCTGAAATATTGATTATTACCTCATTTGTCATGTGTGGACTATATTCCATAGGGTTGCACAAATCCCTCTGCTTAGACAGTGACATCACTATTTTGGATTTACCTTTAGTACAAAGTGTGTGTGTGTGTGTGTGTGTGTGTGTGTGTGTAAAGCTACGTTGACTTATGTTATTCATACAATACCTACTCACAAATAAACATCAAAAACAAAGCCGGCTGCAATGAATTTCTGTGCAAAACAGCTTTTACTACAAACACTTCCACACAAGAACATTTTGATAGAAAACAAAAAAATATTTAAAGTAGATAAAATTAGAATAAATAAAATGGAAATGTCTACATACTACATACTATTACTACTGCAAACTTTGCAAATAGGACATCAGCCCCTTCAAGTCAATGAACAATAACAAAGTGGGCTTTTTTTCCACTGGAGTACTCACGTGAAGGATGCGTGCACAACTAATAACTAATATAGTTATTAATAACGCTATAAAGGGTTGGCCTGCGCTGGGTGCGCCCCTCCCCCTATAACTGTTCTGTCTCGCGGAGGAGCTCATTTGTGTGCATCTGTGTGAAACACGCATAGGAAAAAAGAACGACAGAAAGAACGGCTCCCCTCCAGCCGCGACTCGGCTCCCATCGTTCATGTTTATGAGCCGTTTAAAAGAATCGGTTCGTTCGCGAACGTCACAGCTGATGCAACGCATATAAAAGTTTCAGCAGCATCAGAACGACACTGATACAGGAATCGCTCAGAGGACATATCTGTCAAATCTACAACATTAATATTAATATTACAATTAATTGTAGGATTTACAAGTATTACAGTTTTTTTTTTTTTTTTACAATATTTATGTTATATTATATTTAGGGGTGAATTCAGGCTGATTGGGACACTTTTTCTAAGTCATCTCAAAAGTTGTCCCAATCGCGCTGAATTGACCCCTAACGTCACATTTCTGAAGGATCAATCGTTATCGGTTCAGTAACTGATCACTCGAACTTTCTTCACGACTGGGAGAGTTTGGGCATTTTTCACATTCATACCGGAGCTGAAGAAACGGATTTTCTTCTTTAATTCATAGCCTAAGGTAAGATTTCAGACCAGTTTGACATTATTTTGTTTCAGAACAGTTATGATTCTCTTATGATTTTCTTTAAAAATAATAATAATAATAATAAAAACTAGATCACACTGTTCTCGCGTTTATTTGATCGTTTTTCAGTCTTGTGCAAAACACCTGTCTGGAAGTTTCTGTATGCATACTTAGATCTTGATTAACACACTGCACACTGCTTCAGTGCTTCAGGTGTGTTTAATTGGGGTTGGAGCTGAACTCTGCAGGACAGGACAGTGGTCCTCCAGGACTGAGTTTGGACACCCCTGATTGAAATGGAAAAATCCACATTTTAGTTTCTGTTCCACGGTCTGATTGGCCAACAGAAACTCTTTAAATACGTTAAACGAGTCACATGACCAGAATAAATATCTTAATTGTGGTGTTTAATCATTTTGTTCCGAATATACAACTTTAGATTGATCAGAGGTCGGTATTAATAGCTGATCTGTTGTCGGTGCAGGTTTGTTATTTTCCGCTTGTTGCGCGCTCAGCTGTGGTGGGTCACGTGACCTGATGCTCGGCTGCGGCGTTGTCGGGGACGCGCATTTTACGAGAAAGTGGCGTGCATTGACGGGGACACAAGAGTTTTCCTGTGAACACTATTGTCTGTAATGGTGTTTATTGGGTGCTGTTGTAATATGTTGGTGTGACATTTATCAGTATATAATATTTAAAGAAGCAATAACCAACTACAAGTGTGAATGTTCCTTAACAATATCAGTCAAACTAGTTACCTGAGAATTTCTTAATAAAAAAAAATAATAAAAAAAATTAAAGCCTCCTCATGGGTGGGATTCCCAACCCACCTAAATTCTTACAAAATAAGGAGACTGTTTCATTGTTTTTATTTAGAGACTGAACAAATCCCCTGCAAAGATCACGCTCCAGACATGGACACCAGTTCCAACAGCAACGAATGCAAATGTTATCAGGACTGTCCCATCAAAGTCCCCTTCAACAGGTAAAACCTGCTTCATTTGACCCAGACGAGTCACTATTAGCTCATAAGTCATCCCTTGGATGAAATACATAATAAAACATAATAAAAAACACAGGAACGGGCATTTCACGGGAAAAGAGCATGTATTGAGGACACCATTGTTTCCTGTTTGTCGAGGTGTTTCTGTAATGGTGTTTATTGGGTGCTGTTCTAATATATATATAATATAATATGCATATGTATCTGCCAGTATAACATACTAATTACATCTAATTACTATTTACACTTATTGCAAAGAACTGCTACTTTTACATGGTAAATAGAATAAGTCATTATTTTCACTTACTGTAAATATCATCTGTCGCTAAGAAAGTATGGATGCGCAACTCACTGGACAGACAGAGATATGGTAGTGAAGCCCAGACCAATTTAAAGGTGCAATATGTAATATTTTTGCAGTAAAATATCCCAAAAACCACTAGGCCAGTGTTATATATTTTGTTCACTTGAGTACTTACAATATCCCAAATGTTTGCAACTATTTGTAAATCGTGATTAAATTGCAATTTTAATCAAGGCTCCGGGACGTGTGAGGAGTCGCCTGTCAATTGCGTCATACCCGCGTTACCCTCGGTTTCTGGTTTATTTAGTAGAAACAAAGACGCTTTAATATTTACACGTTTTAATAGACAAGGAACAACTGTTTTGATATATTTATAGACAGAAAACGGATTGTTACATAGCTCAACATGTTTAGTCTTATTGTTTAAATCTAATTATGATTGATTGTTTGTGAGTACCATGCTTTACCATGCCTCAGAGAAAAACACTATTTTGTGAAGTAGCTAACATAGCATAATCAGATGCAGCTTTATTTTTAGTAACAGTAATACAGAATTTTCTCCATCATACAATACATTTTAAAATTAATTGCATGCCATTTATCAACACAATCATCCAGCATTTAATATGATATTGTAAAATCGATCTATCTTACTGCAGTGTGTAACAGTGTCTCACAGCAGCCGCCGAGCGAACGCACAGAGTAACGTTATAACATCATTTTCAACACTCTCAAATGTATCTAATATGATAAACAGAGCTGCGTTACCTCATACTCATGACCGGAAAAGCGGAAGCGGCGCCGGCGACTGTGTCATAATAAAAGTCCCGCTGCTCGTGAGGCGTGTGTTGATCAATCACTCCAGCTCCTCGTTCAGCTCCACAACACTCGCTCCTGCTTGTTACTACAGTAACGTTAATAATCGCATCCATGAACATGATTTCTGCCCGAGTCCTATCTCTATTCTATTCCACCGACTGTTGAGGTGAAGTCCACATATCCCAAGATTTCGTGCTCAAACTTGGCATCATCAAGCTACGCCTTTGTTTTGAATAGACCTCTAGCAGACAGAAAATATTACACATTGCACCTTTAAATCATCATACACAGAACTCATAACTTTGTAGTCAGGTGTGTAATATCACTCTTCATCATCTTCATCATCATCACAGCTCTTGTGTTTTCTCATCAGGTTGAATCTTCTTCTGCTGTGTCTCGTCTATCACAGCGGTCAGTATCATTTATGTTCAGAAAAACATTTGTGCTTTTTAGTTCACTATAACTGCACTGACACGTCTGATACTGATTTACACTATCATCAACATCTGAATCATTGTAATGTGTCACTGCTAATATTGTTGCCTTCATTTATTTATTTTTAATCCAGTTCACTAAAATAACTCTACTGTAACATTTATGATCATATTGATTTAAGAAAATAGAGAGAAACATCACATTTATTCCTCAGTATTGATACTTTGTATTGAATAAATATTTACTGTGTGTATTTTCAGAATCCAGCTCTATATCTGTGACAGGAATAAAGGGAGGCCGCGTGACCCTGTCATGTGACTTTGAGGACAGAGAGATTTCTGATTTCAGTTTAAACAGTTTGTCAGAAATCATCCCTGTGTGTCAGGAGAAAAACTGTAGTGGTCGAGTGTTTAAAGAAGGATCATGTGACGTCATCATCAAGGATCTGATCTTCAGTGACGCTGGGAAATACTTTCTACATCTTTATTACTATAATGAACAGAGAGAACTGGAGCAAGAAATCTTCAAGTATCATCTTCATATTCACGGTAAAGTCAAAACTGATCAAATCATCATCATGAGATTTCTGCTTTTCCTTTAAAAGTGTTGGTATTGAGTGCAGGACTGAAACAACAAACACTGAATGAGACACATTTAATATCCTGACTGGATTGAGTTTCTCCAATGGTGGATTTCATCTAAATTATTATATTTGGTCCCCTTGATACTAAATATGTGCTTCTGGTCCTGATTAATTGACACTGTTATAATAATGATTAATGATGAATGTGTTTCTGTTTCTCCTCAGGTGAGATTTCTGTGGAAACAGGAGAGCAGCTGAAGATGGATGTTCTGTTGATCAATGCTGATAAAGTGGAGAAAAACTCCAGTGGAGAGTGGACAGAGGTGTGGACGAGAGGTCACGGGGTCAGCAGTGATCGACTGACCGACAGAGATGGAAATCTGACCATTAGTAATTTTACAGTCTCTGACACTGGAACATACAGAGTTCTGGACTCTGAAGGAGAAATCTGGATCACAGTCACAGTCACAGGTGAGAGAAGATCAGATGTTTAGAAATATTATTTAATCAGCAAATTAATAATAAACTGAATGACGAACCTTTCAATATTCTGTACAGAATCGAATCTGAAGAACACTGATGAAGATGAAACTGACTCTGAACATCACAGTGAGTGAAACAGGAGCAGGAGAGATTCACTACATTCTTACACAGTCAATTAAACATTTTTATATTCTGAATTTAAAAAAACAAAACAAAAAAACATTAAAAAAAATAAAATATGTGCTCTCTTTCCACTTTTCTCTTCCAGCTGTAGGTTATTGGATTGTGGCAGTTGGACTGACTGTGATTCTGGTTCTGTTTTTTGTGATTCTGGCTGCTGTGGTGTTTCACGAACGGCTCAGAGATCATGTTCAGTGTGTCGATAGAAGAAGGAAAGAGAGACTGAGATCAGGAGATCCAGAAACACTGAAGGTCTATAATGATCTCAGTCGAGGGTCTGGAGAACATGATCAAACTCTACAGGACACACAGTGACATCACTGGATAATACTGGGATTCTCCACATGATTTTTAAAATCTGAACATACACTGTAAACGATTTCTGTTGTTTTCACAGTATTATACCGTTTTCTCAACAGTTCCCTACTGTAGAATCTAAGTACAGCATATTACTGTAGATTTTGTCGTTTTCACAGCATTTTTACTGTTTTCTTAACTGTATAAGCTTTGTACAGTATGTTGCTGTAGATTTTCAATGCATTCTGGGAAAATATTAGCCTACTGTATATCTGAATACAGTACTAAATGACTCGCGCATGAGACTCATCATGAAGAAGAAAGCCCACAAGAGTATGGTAGGTTAACTTTTCTCTTTTTTTCCACTTTATATGTTTTATTCTGATGTTATTTGCAAGATATAAAGCTACATTTGAGTTAATATGTTTCCATAAAAATACATGAGCAAACGTTCATTTTCTGGCCTTTTCCTCCTGCAGCGTGCTGAAGATGACGGCAGGACCATCACGAGAGAGGCGGGAAGAGTCGTGAAGATGAAAAGCATACTATGTGAAATTGGTAGGTCAGCTTTAAAATGCATGTAATCGGCTTTTTGTTTTGTACCAATATTGTTTAAAATGTATAAATACGTTTGAGTTTATAAATGTCCGTAAGAACATTGAAGCAGGTGCTTTTTTCCCTGTTAAGCCCAAAGAGTCTAGAACCCAAGAGGCGAAACTCTGATGCTTTGTGGGTAAAGGCAGGTGCACACTGTGCGATTTTGGACACGATTTGGTTTTCTGAGACAAATTTTGAGAATCCAAAAAGATTCCTGTAATCACACTTAACTGGAAACATCATCTGAAGTCATCATCTGGTGTGTTGAATTCTACAGGATGTCCGGGAGACGTGTGTGTCGCGTTCTTTAACGGTTCACCTGGAAACAAATGCTGTGATGCCAAACCCCCTCATGGAAGAAGAACGGCGTCATGTTTACAACTGTGACAACGAGCGCTTACCAGGATCAACTAAACTCTGGATATTCAGAAGTATGTGAAGTTCACAGCTCTATTGTTGCAGTAAACTTACACAATGTTCGTTTATGAATAATTATTTAGATGCACACCGGTCTGTTATTGTTGGTACATCGACTTTCATTTTCATGCCTCAGAACAAAATGAACTGTGATTGGTTGCATTACATGTCAGTCAAACGTCTTCTTGGGCGGTCCATAACCAATGAAAGCTGCGATAAAGTACTGACCTTCTATAAACTAGCAATTATTGTTTTTATTTTATCCATCAATGTTGTACAACAAAAAGGAAAGTGTTCATAGTGTGAAGAGTGAGAATGAATATCTGTGTCTGTGAAAGACAGTGTGGATGTACATGTGAATATTTTATACAGTTTTGGATTTAAAAATGATATTTATATGTTGATTTTGATTGTTTAATCAGTGATATTCACTGTTCTTTGTGTAAAAAATGCATGTAAACAAAAAAACAGTAACACTTTATAATATGATTTCTGTAGTTAACATGAACTGCTAATGAACTGTACTTATACAGCATTTATTCATCTTTAATATTCATTCCAACATTTATGAATACATTATTATGATCAATGTACTGTGAACATGAACAATGAACAGCTGTACTTTATGAACTAATACTAACAAAGATTAATAAATACAATAACAAATGAATTGCTCATAGTTTATGTTTGTTAATTATTGTGGTGTTTTTGCCTGATAGAGACAAATATATATGGCTGATAAAACACTCACCAAAGAATAACAAATTATAAAATTAACAAATTAGATGAACTGTTTAGTGACCTTCTGTAAAACTTCTCAAACTCCTCTCTGTATTTCTTCCTCACATCTGGACTGACATCTCAGTCCATGATACCTACACAAGAAAAAAACATTTCTGAATGATGTCCATTGTAATGGACATGACAAAAATCTAATAAAAATGAGTTTGCACAAATCTTGTTTTTTTAAACTCATTTATACATTAAAGAAGAGCAAATATCAAGTGGATTTTGTTTGCTCAGTGGAACATAATTCAGGTCTGAAGGGGTTAAACTGCCATGAGAAACAGAGTCAACAATGAGTTACAGAAAGAGAAACCAGTCAAGGTGTGGCTTCACTTCTATAACAACACAAGAGGCTGAAACGCCCTTAATGTAGTATGGAAAGCCACTTTTACATTTAATCCTTAAAACAGGTATGTATTTTCATGCTATAGTCCTTATCTATTCCATTAGATACTAGTGTTCATTCTTTAAATATTACTACCTTTTACAGCTTATTCATTAGATCCTAGTTTTTATTAGACACTAGTGCTTATTCCAATAGTGTATTTAATTATACTTTACATGTTAAGAAAAATTGGAACTATAGTGTCCTACTTATTTTTTTGGTTACTAATAACATTTTAGACCAAAGATATCCTGAACTTAATAGGGACTAGTACTTTTAAATGTACATTTCTGTTCAGTGTGCTAATGCTCAAAGGGCCATACTAATAAATCCACAAACTGTAAAGCAGTTTTAGTATTCAAAAAGCTAAAACATATTTTGAGTAGACTCTAAAAACTTCTGGATTAAAAACAACCCAATTTGGCAAATATTAGACAGAACACATGGGTTATTTTTAGCTTGCTGAGTTTTACACATGAATTCCGGTTGTTTTTTAATCAGTGCTGGGTCAGTCAATTACTGGTTTTTAATTTCAAATAATAAAAATACACTCTAAAATCTCTCAGGGACAGTTCATATTCAATATTTTTTATTCAATGTCAAGTCAGTCTTTTACAATCATAAAATAACTGTTTCAGGACGTGACAGGAGCAGAAACAGCAGCCAATGGGAATCTGTGGAAAGAAAACTGGTTTCAGGCTGGTCCAGTTCATTAAATGACAATCTTATATATTCATTTTTGAAAAGTTAAAACAGCGATACCTTGAGCCATCTCATCTGTCAGGCATTTAATGTACAGCCGTCAAACACACAGTGACCACAGCTGTGACTCTAGAGCAGATCAGCAGCGCTCCTGTTATAGTCAGTGGAGCTCATGGAAACTAATCACATATGACAGTGATGTCGCGCTGTGTTTCAGTCCTGGTCGAGCATACGTTTGACAACTGTGAAACTCCCATGGTGGCACTGGTGCATCATTCTCTTCGAGTGTAGATCTGATGTGTGTGTTTGTAGAAGCCTAGCCTTACAAGCAGACTGTGGCGTACATGTAAACAGAAAAGGTTGTATTGTATATTATGTGATTTATTGGCTGTAAATGGTCTTTTCCATCTATGATCTTGATGGGTACAGGCTTGCTAAATAAAACATAATACATTTATACATGTGCTTATATATGTGCTTTAAGGCCTTAAAGCTCTTGAACCCTGATAACTGCTGCAGTAACCACTGTAGGTTTCACTTAAAAATCTTACTAGTAAAAAAAAAATCTTAGTAATATTTGGAGTACTAGAATCTAAATGTGCACTAGGTATCTGTTGAATAAGTTCTTATCTGAATAACAGATTCCCATAGAAGTCAATGGCAAACATTTGAAATGTGTTACTATTACCAAAACTTCCTTCAGTTAAAGAGATAAACTGTGTCTGGAAACAAAGATGAAGTTCTCAAGGTGAATTCATTTCTAGACTCTTGAAGTCAAACAGCTAAAAATCAAGTCAGGAATCTTGTGATTTTGGAGTCGAACTTTGTCGGACCGTAATGAACTCCTCACTGACCTTCCTAAAAACACCATAAGACATCTGAACATGATCATATCACACCAGTCCTTACACTGGCTTCTGTTGCATTAAAGGTGCCCTAGAACCCTTTTTCACAAGATGTAATATAAGTCTAAGGTGTCTCCTGAATGTGTCTGTGAAGTTTCAGCTCAAAATACCCCATAGATTTTGTATTATTCAATTGTTTAACTGCCTATTTTGGGGCGTAATTAAAAATGTGCGTGTCCCCTTTAAATGCTCGCACTCCCCACCCCCGAGCTCGCGACTCTATTGCATAAACAGAGTTCACACAGCTAATAAAACCCTCAAAATGGATCTTTACAAGATGTTCGTCATGCAGCCTATCAGATCATGTGAGTAAAGTATTTATTTGGATTTTTACATTTGATTCTGAATGAGTTTGAGGCTGTGCTCCGTGGCTAAAGCTAACATTACACACTGTTGGAGAGATTTATAAAGAATGAAGTTGTGTTTATGAATTATACAGACTGCAAGTGTTCAATAATGAAGATGCCCTTTTTTGCTATTGTTCTTGCTTGCTTACCTGCATAAAGTCTGACGATTCACCTGTGCACACATCCAGACGTTCTGCCCTTGTCTAATGCTTGAACATGGGCTGGCATATGCAAATATTGGGGCGTACATATTAATGATCCTGACTGTTACATAACAGTCGGTGTTATGTGGAGATTCACCTGTTCTTCGGAGGTCTTTTGCACAAATAAAATTTACATAAGAAGAAGGAAACAATGGTGTTTGAGACTCACTGTATGTCATTTCCATGTACTGAACTCTAATTATTTAACTATGCTGAGGTAAATTCAATTTTCAATTCTAGGGCACCTTTAAGAATTGATTTTAACTTGTTACTTGTTTATAAGTCACTCAATGGAGGATCCCAATACATTAAGCACTTTGGTATGTACGAACTGATTATCTATGCATCCTTCTCTTTTATTCTTTTTATTTCTTAATACATTTTAAATACATTTTTAATCTTTGCTTTTATAGTCTTTTATTTGTATGCATCTGTTGAGATTATTTTATGATTATTTTACTTTCTTTTTATGTAAAGCACTTTCAATTACCAGAAATGTGCTATAAATAAACTTGCTTGACAATAACAATAGATTAGTCACTAATGAAATAAGTGCTAATAGCTAATGAATAAGTATACTAATATATATATTAGTATCCAATGATCCTATCTAGTGAATGAGTAACATGTAATAAATAAGAACTATCTAATGAATAAGTAGTGTATTTTAAAAAGTTACAGGCTACTATAAACACTAATGAATCAGTAGCCTAACAGAACTTAATGGAATAGCCACTGCTAGTATCTAAAAAATGAGTAGTAGCATATGAAAGTAGATAGGCCTACTAGTTCGGGATTAAATGTTAAAATCGTTTGCCATAAATGTTAAAACAGCGTGCTGTGGGAGGAGCTGCTCTGTTGGCTATATAGCATCATCTCTCACTTGTTCTTCCTCTTTGTTTATTTATAGCACCGTTACTGCTTGTGCTTTTGAAGCTGAACAGACATGCAGAAGTTTTGCCATGTAAGTTTATATATATTTTAATATAACGCCAGCTTGAGAGTGTTTTTGTGTTATTATGCCAATAGTTTAGTCTGTTTGTGGAAAACTAAACCTGCTAGTAATGTTAGGAGAGTCTAAGTGTATGCTGTGATATGATGATGACAATGATTGTTTTTTGATAGTAGGGTTATTAATATAATTGTTTGACTGCTCTACCATTAGATTAGCCTAAACCTGTAATGCGCATACTTTATAAAACGATAACAACTGTAATGGAGGCACAAGGCAAGGTGGCAAACTGAAACTATGATGGACCATGGTTTTTTTATTATTATTATTTACAAAAATTATATAATGAGAATGTACAACATCCAATCTCCAAACCGTGTTTTTGTCTTACCCTGAATCATTATGGTACACTTATAATAAGTGTTTATATTCGGAATATTTTAGACCGGTCTGGTTGGGAGTATGAGGTCTGCGGAACAAAAGTGGGCGTTTCTGTATTTGTGGGTGTTTTCAATCTGGTGGGTGTTTATAATATCATACAATAAAATGATCCCCTTCACCCGACCCCACCCCTAAACCCACTCTGACGTGAACAAATCAGGTAACGTTCTCAAAAACACCCCCCTGTTTATGGCCTCGCCCATCTGTCCTGCAGAGACCTGTACTTGCTGGTCGGCACCGCTGCGGAGTAGCACAGTAAAACACAGAGAGAAGTAGCTCCAGCTACAATTCTTTGGAACGAATCAGTGTTCTTGGAGTGCCAAAGTCATGTGATTTCACATCATTTCAACTGTGTCGATGGCTGTTTCTGTCCGCTGGGAGGCGATGATTGTCTGCTTCACTATCCTTGTAAGGACTCCATAGACACCCCAAACCTACCCATCACAGGAAACTGTGCACACTTTTACTTTCTCACAAAAACTCATTCTGTATGATTTATAGCCTAAGCTTTTTGAAAAGTGGGAACATGGAGTAATGTCCTCATAAATCACCTCTTTTTGTCATACCCATGTCATTATACACATTTGTGTCCTGATATGTCACAAACACACACACACACACACACACACATTGTGTTTTCTATGATGGGAGAAACTAAGATAAAAAAGTTTGATGTTTCTTATTATTCTATTCTTTAACATGTATGATCCACATGTGAATCCCAATCTTTAATAAAGTGAGGGTTTAATGTAGTGTGTATTGTAGTCAGGTGTGTAATATCACTCTTCATCATCTTCATCATCATCATCACAGCTCTTGTGTTTTCTCATCAGGTTGAATCTTCTTCTTCTGCTGTGTCTCGTCTATCACAGCGGTCAGTATCATTTATGTTCACAAAAACATTTGTGATATTTAGTTCAAGATAGAGTTATTCTAGTCAATAGTTTATCTGTTGTGTCTCTCAGTCGAGTGATTTGATGAGTATTTGTGAATTTATACAAATTATATTCCCATCATATTACATAAATAACACACACTGAAAACATCTATATGCAGTTCATTCTGGTTCATTAATTAATAAACGTTGTTCAGGAGTTCATTACTGACAGATCTCCTCTAGATTATACTGTCATCAACATCTGAATCATTGTAATGTGGCACTGCTTTTGTTGCCTTTATATATTTATTATTTTAATCCAGTTCACTAAAATAACTCTACAAGAATATTTATGATCATATTGATTTAAAGGTGCTACAGAGGATCTTTTCGTCGACTGAGAAACCAAAGACTGTTAGTGAGTTTTTGAAATGAGCGCATGCGTAAGAACAACCCCCCTTCCTTTCGAGGGAACGCCTCCCTAAACACGAGTGTTTACCACCGGCATTCGCTGTGTCGTGTTAGTGGATTCATTATGTCGGACTCACCGCAGGTAACTCATAATCTGCAGTTGTTACTCCTGTCTCCTGACAAAAACATTGCATGCGGCGCCTGTGGAGTGTGGAAAGTTACTGGAGCTCGTCTCTCACAAGGAACGTCACGGCAGTGATTGACAAGCCAGAGGGCCAATCGTTTACGCGATCATTGGCTGATGTTTTTACGGCCCTACCTCGTGCACAGATGATGTATATTGATATTATTCCTTTCAGTGCACCTAATAAATAGTCTTTTATCAGTTAGTAAAGACAGTTTCAAGTAATATTGCAAAAATGTATAAAACAAAACATCCTCTTTAGCACCTTTAAGAAAATAGACAGAAACATCACATTTATTTTTCAGTATTGATACTTTGTATTTAATGAATATGTACTGTCTGTAGTTACAGGAAACACCACTGTACATGTGACAGGAATAAAGGGAGGACGCGTGACCCTGTCATGTGACTTTGAGGACAGAGAGATTTCAGATATCAGTTTAAACAGTTTGTCAGAAATCATCCCTGTGTGTCAGGAGAAAAACTGTAGTGGTCGAGTGTTTAAAGAAGGATCATGTGACGTCATCATCAAGGATCTGATCTTCAGTGATGCTGGGAAATACTTTCTGAATATCTATTACTATAATGATCAGAGAGAAGTGAGGCGACGAATCCTGGAGTATCATCTTCATATTCATGGTAAAGTCAAAACTGATCAAATCTTCATCATGAGATTTCTGGATTTCCTTTAATAGTGTTGGTATTGAGTGCAGGACTGAAACAACAAACACTGAATGAGACACATTTAATATTCTGACTGGATTGAGTTTTTCCAATGCCTGATTTCATCTAAATGATTACATCTGGTCCCCCAAAACTAAATACATGCTTATGATCTTGATTAATTGACACCATTATAATAATGATTGATAAACTGTTTCTGTTTCTCCTCAGGTGAGATTTCTGTGGAAACAGGAGAGCAGCTGAAGATGGATGTTCTGATGATCAATGCTGATAAAGTGGAGAAAAACTCCAGTGGAGAGTGGACAGAGGTGTGGACGAGAGGTCACGGGGTCAGCAGTGATCGACTGACCGACAGAGATGGAAATCTGACCATTAGTAATTTTACAGTCTCTGACACTGGAACATACAGAGTTCTGGACTCTGAAGGAGAAATCTGGATCACAGTCACAGTCACAGGTGAGAGAAGATCAGATGATCAGAAATATTATTTAATCAGCAAATTAATAATAAACTGAATGACGAATCTTTCAATATTCTGTACAGAATCAAATCTGAAGAACACAGATGAAGATGAAACTGACTCTGAACATCACAGTGAGTGAAACAGGAGCATGAGAGCAAAAAAAAAAAAAAAAAAACATTTTAAAAATAAAATATGTGCTCTCTTCCCACTTTTCTCTTCCAGCTGTAGGTTATTGGATTGTGGCAGTTGTTCTGACTGTGATTCTGATTCTGATTGTGGCTGCTGTGGTGTTTCACAAACATCTGCACAGAGATCATGATCAGAGTGACAATAGAAACACTGGAGGTCTGTGAAGATCTCAGTCGAGGGTCTGGAGAACATGATCAAACTCTACAGGGTTCAGGACACACAGTGACATCACTGGATAATACTGGGATTCACTACATGACTCGTAAAATCTGAACATATTTTAACACAGTATTGATCATCACACACATTCTGACTTTGTAAATAGTTACAGATTTAAACATGTTATCTTACAGTAAATGACTGATGATCACACTATCATTCTGAACACAACAAACTCACACAGAAACATGTGCCTTCAGAGCAGCAGATCTACAGAGGAATCTGATCATATTTCTGCAATATATTATTAATATTCAGTATGAACATCTGGACTGTATCTCAGGAATCTGTTTGAAACTTGAAACCTTGAGGTTACAAGTCTGACTGTCTAACCATTAGGCACAACTGTGAGAATGAATAACTGTCAAAGACAGTGTGGATGTATGTGAATATTTTGTACAATTTTCTATTTAAATATTTATGTTTCTTTTATCTGTTGAATCAGTTCTTTGTACATCTGCAAGTCATATATTTTGAAAAACTAAAGCACTTTTGTAAGAAATCTTGTTGGTTTGTATTTTTGTATGAATTAAATATTTTTACTATGTTCAGAAAATGTGTTTTTAATAATATATATAGTGAAATATGAAGAGGAAGTTCAGATAGTTGAGCTCTTCAGACACATTCAGGACTGAAATCAGACTGAAATGATCAGAGATCTTGTTCAAATAAACTTCATCATATTCAGCCGTATGTGGAGCTGAACAGAAGAAGCTCAGTGTTTGATGGACTTTCTTGTCTTATTATTAGTGCTCATTAATGGACTGAACTGGACTCAGAAATCTCCACACTGTTCTGTTAGTCACGTGTCTGATCAAACATCTTCAACAGCTCAATCTGCACTCAAACAATCACCAGTAGAGGGCGACAAACACAGAGTCACTTTACTGTGCTCAGATCAGATCTGTGCTGTTTCACACTCACTGAAGCGCTTTATCTCTGTGGAAATGAGTCTGAACTGTACATTATTCTCGTGTTTTTCATGCTACCACTGCTTTTGAATTCTCTGAGTCTTATTCCAAGCTCCTTAAAAATCAATCAACCTGTCTGGATACTGAACAACTGGTTGAAATCTTCAACTCTGCCTGTTGCTCTGAATACAGTTGCTCAACTTAAATGTAAAAAGAGTAAGGCTAGATCTAGTCCTCAGCCCTGGTTAAACGCATCTACCCGCACTCTCAGACAAGAGTGCAGAAGGGCTGAGCGCAGCTGGAAAAAGGACGGGCTCCAAGTCTCCTACCAAATTTTAAAAGACTGTTTAGTTGCCTATCAAAAATCTGTTTATGAGGCAAAATCAAATTATTTCTCAAACATGATTGCAAAAAATGCAAATAGGCCAAAAGTACTCTTTAAAACCATAAATTCGGTTCTTAACCTGGTTGCTTTTTCAGTTCCTGTTGTCAATCTTGAGACGTGCACACAATTTTCAGAATATTTCGTTCAGAAAATACAGGATATTAGATCACACCTGCCTCCACCTGACATAGACCACTCTCAACTGATCCTTCCATCCAGTAGCTTTACAAACTTTCAACCAGTCTCTTCATCTCAATTACTCAAAATCATTTCTCAGATGAAACTTACATTCTGTCAATCATGTTATGAAAAACTAGTATACTTCAAGTTCATTTGATCAAGTATACTAAAGTAATGTTCAAGAATATTTTTTAAGTATACTTTATGTAGTAAGTATAATATCAATGTACTAGTAGTAAACTTGTAAGTGTACTATTTTAATACCGCTTGGGACTAAATTGGCCCAATTGAAGTATACGTTTAAGTGTACTATAAGTGTAACAGTAGTAAACTTTAACTAGTTCACATTTGTACTGCATCTGTACTAAAAGTGAACTTATACTAGTATACTAGTAGTTTACTATTTTAATACTAGTAGTAGCTACATTTTTAGTATCCGAAAGTACACTTTGAAATATACTCTCAGTAAACTGCTAGTTTAGTGCAAGTATACTTTTAAGTTTTCTTTAAGTGAACATGACATCACACTTATAGTTTACTTTTTATATATTATTTTTGCACTTTAAGCATACTTCTATGTTCCTACACAGCAAAAACTGCAGTGTTAAATTAACTCTCCAGGGAGTACACGTGAGACCATACTCAAGAGTGTTAAAGTTAATGAGATAATTAAGTGATTAATTGAGTGATGATTGACCATTATTGAAGACACCTGATGATAACAAGCAGAATCACCAAAGGAGAAAATCACAATTTTTAAGCCACCATCGTGGAGATGAGGGTTTGCTTTAGTTGGGCTCTTGACCCTTGACTATTTAAAATAAAATTTAGTTTGGGCTGTTTTAACTGAGTTATAACATCCAGACAAACAAATGGAAAAAATGGTCAGGTGACGTTGGTTATGTTTTCACATAATCATTATTAGACCTGAATCACTGAACTCTTTAGAGCCCAATCTCTGAGTTAGATACATTATTGATTACAGCAGCACTGTGATTATACAGCACAAGATCAGCTTTATCAATATAATCTGATGGATTTCACAAACAGTTGTTCTGAGCAAAAAAAAAAAAAAAAAATCTTCTCTTAGGCACACACAGACATCAAGAATCAGCCTGTGAATCTCAACGACGGTGACAAGCAACATATTCTGATCAACAGATCAACTCTGAACATTAGAAAACAAGCTACTAAAAAGTCACATAAACGGAACAAAATAAAATATGAGAATAAAGAAAATTACTAAACAATTCAGCTCGTAATTTATTCATGCAGCAATGCATGATGGGAGCCATGGATGAATTTTGATTGGTGGCTCCCAGAATGCACTGCAACATGCTTTATGATGGGCACCACTGTTGAGATTCACAGGATGATTCTTGATGTCTGTGTGTGCCTAAGTGAAAGATTTTTTTTTTTTTTGCTCAGAACAACTGTTTGTGAAATCCTTCAGATTATATTGATAAAGCTGATCTTCTGCTGTAGAATCACAGTGCTGCTGTAATCAATAATGTAAATCTAACTCAGAGATTGAGCTCTAGATGAGTTCAGTGAGTCAAATCAAACAATGATTACGTGAAAACACAACCAACACCTGATCATTTTTCTTTACTTGTCTGGATGTTATAACTCAGTTAAAACAGCCCAAACAAAATTTTATTTTAAATAGTCAAGGGTCAAGAGCCCAACTAAAGCAAACCCTCATCTCCACGATGGTGGCTTAAAAATAGTGATTTTCTCCTTTGGTGATTCTGCTTGTTATCATCAGGTGTCTTCAATAATGGTCAATCATCACTCAATTAATCACTTAATTATCTAATTAACTTTAACACTCTTGAGTATGGTCTCACCTGTACTCCCTGGAGAGTTAATTTAACACTGCAGTTTTTGCTGTGTAGGAACATAGAAGTATGCTTAAAGTGCAAAAATAATATATAAAAAGTAAACTATAAGTGTGATGTCATGTTCACTTAAAGAAAACTTAAAAGTATACTTGCACTAAACTAGCAGTTTACTGAGAGTATATTTCAAAGTGTACTTTCGTATACTAAAAATGTAGCTACTACTAGTATTAAAATAGTAAACTACTAGTATACTAGTATAAGTTCACTTTTAGTACAGATGCAGTATATGTGAACTAGTTAAAGTTTACTACTGTTACACTTATAGTACACTTAAACGTATACTTCAATTGGGATACCAATTTAGTCCCAAGCGGTATTAAAATAGTACACTTACAAGTTTACTACTAGTACATTGATATTATACTTACTACATAAAGTATACTTGAACATTACTTTAGTATACTTGATCAAATGAACTTGAAGTATACTAGTTTTTCGTAAGGGGAGCCCTAGCTGTGAGACTGCATAATTAAAATGGGATTCCCTCATTGGTGTGACATCAAGTGGGGGGAAGGCATGAATGGAGGAAAATGACATAAGCTTTTTTAGTTTCCTGTTACATTGTGTAAATATTACTTGTAAATACTCATTTTAAGGGAGGTAGGGAATGTGACCACTTCTTTTGCATATATCGTTTGTTCTGTGTTTTGGGTTAAGGGAGTAAGGGAAGTTGTCTTGTATTTTTCTTTTTGATGTGTTTTCTTTTTTTAGGGAATTTAGAGGATACTATTTTTTATTGTTGTTTTGGCTTCGTCCACTCCTGAATTTGATCCCTCTGTTACTGGCTTTCACTATAATTTTATTAATAAATCTGTTTTTGTTTGACATTATCTTTGTGAGTGAGCACATTCATATATGTTACGTCCAGCCCTAAACGGTCATAACAGGTCCTAAAATTGTCATAGCTACAGTATATTAAATCTGGATAATTCCAATGGATTCACATTGAAAATCAGAATGAATTGGAAATCTCTGTTAACTTATTCTGCAGTGAACAAACGCTGTGAAATTTAAAATGTAAACTTGTACTCAAATTTTATACTAATGTGTGTCAATTCTCAATGGATGCTATTGTTTCAGAGTCAGAGCTGGGATTTCTGTGGAGACAGAAAAATGCTTTTGTTGATCCAGTCTTAGATGGATTCAGAGCGTCACCTGGAGCCCCACAGCCTGTTTCAACAGGTCAGACATTCCAGTGTTCGTGTTCTTTAGTGAACTCCGGTTCAGAGGTTGACGTCATCAATGTGGTCTCATGATCTGTTTCTCATTTCGACAGAAATTACATTAAAAGGAACATGTCTACTTTTACTTTATATCAAGAATTGAAAAAATATGTCTATTTCTCCAAATACATTTTAGTAGGAATTTCTGAGACAAAGGTGAGTCAATTCTTTGTCAACACATTTGAGATCACTTGGATCTTTTCACTCCATTGAATCTAATTTCTGTCTATTGACAAACACTGACACGTGTATGCTGTGATATGATGATGACAGTGAATATGTTTTTAATAGTGGGGCTATTAATATAATTGTTCAAATGTTCTACCATTATATTAGCCTACTCTGAAAAGTGCATAAATCTATCATTCTGAACACAACAAACTCACACAGAAACATGTGCCTTCAGAGCAGCAGATCTACAGAGGAATCAGTCAATGTATTACTGCAATATATTAATTTTCAGTCTGAACATCTGGACTGTGTCTCAGGAATCAGTTTGTTACTGAATCTGCTCCTCATGAAGAGATCTGTTCATTCACTCCCTCCATCTACATTCACTGCTGCTGCTGAGACTCGAACCCACCGACTGTCTCTAACCATTAGGTCATGATCATGTGACAATGAATGAATAAACTGAGAGAATGAATAACTGTGTCTGTGAAAGACAGTGCGGATGAACATGTGATTATTTTATAGTTTTCTATTTAAAAATGATTTTTATATGTTGCCTTTTGTCTGTTTAATAGATCATCTGCACTGGGCTTTGTAAATCTTCAAAAGTACAGTGTGTGCAGAATTATTAGGCAAGTTGATTTTCTGATCATATTTTTTTCCCAAGCACATTTTACCAATTCCAATCCACATCAATCTTAATAACTACTATTAATATTGTTTTTAATCATTTATAAGTGATATATAATTGTTCATGAAGGCTGGAAATGAAAAATGCCTTATATTTAGGTGTGCAGAATTATTAGGCAGGTTTTCTTTTACAGGCAAAATGAGCCAAAAAAGAGATTTAACTCAGACTGAAAAGTCAAAAATTATTAAATACTCATGAGAAGGACGCAATACTAATGCAATACTAGAAATTGCAAAGTTAAAGCATGACCAAGGGACAGTAAAATGCTCATTGGGTCAGCGGGGTCAGACAAAAACAGGTGGAAAAGAAAAGACACATGTTAACTGCAAAATAATTAAGAATTAAGTGTGAAACCATCAGGAACCCTTTAGTCTCCAGCGCCACCATTTTCCAGAGCTGCAACCTACCTGGAGTCTCCAGAAGTGCAAGGTCTCAGGATCTCAGAGACTTAGGTTAGCTAAAGAATCCTAAAAAATGACCTGCACTTGATAAGAATCACAAGCTGAAGTGTTATAAAATACATGAAGACTGGGTTTTTATAGGCCTTATAAACAGACAGCTTGAGAATGACTCCTGAAGGACCAGCACCACATCCTCTTGTACCACTGTTTGAAGAATTTATCTTCCAGAATCTGGCAGTAAGTTTTGGAAGATCATTTTTAGTCCATCTCTGCAAGACAGACATTTCAGAATAAGAGATGGACTAAAAGTGAACTCAAACACCTTACTGCCAGATTCTGGATAAATTCTTCAAACAGTGGTACAAGAGGATGTGGTGCTGGTCCATCAGGAGTCACTCTCAAGCTGTCTGTCTATAAAGCCTATAAAAACCCAGTCTTCATGTATTTTATAATACTTCAGCTTGTGATTCTTATCAAGTGCGGGTCATTTTTTAGGATTCTTTAGCTAACCTAAGTCTCTGAGATCTTGAGACCTTGCACTTCTGGAGACTCCAGGTAGGTTGCAGCTCTGGAAAATGGTGGCGCTGGAGACTAAAGGGTTCCTGATGGTTTCACACTTAATTCTTAATTATTTTGCAGTTAACATGTGTCTTTTCTTTTCCACCTGTTTTTGTCTGACCCCGCTGACCCAATGAGCATTTTGCTGTCCCTTGGTCATGCTTTAACTTTGCAATTTCTAGTATTGCATTAGTATTGCGTCCTTCTCATGAGTATTTAATAATTTTTGACTTTTCAGTCTGAGTTAAATCTCTTTTTGGCTCATTTTGCCTGTAAAAGAAAACTTGCCTAATAATTCTGCACACCTGAATATAAGGCATTTTTCATTTCCAGCCTTCATGAACAATTATATATCACTTATAAATGATTAAAAACAATATTAATAGTAGTTATTAAGATTGATGTGGATTGGAATTGGTAAAATGTGCTTGGGAAAAAAATATGATCAGAAAATCAACTTGCCTAATAATTCTGCACACACTGTATAGCCAAATCTATAGCCTACGTACTAAACAAGCGATTGTTTGTCTCACTTTATTCAATTTTCCACAGACTGTGATCCAGAGGCCATAACAGACAGGAGCAGTAAGTAAAAGCAGACTTGATTCTTTAGCTAAATGCCATCATTTTACACACTACATTTAAAACTCAAGTTATTTCTTTGTAATTTAAGTGACAATGACTGTGTTGTTTACATGCACCCTCATAATGCAATTAAAATGAGATGCAAGCAATATTGCAATTAAAGTTTACTCCGTGTAAACTCCAACATAATTGTATCAACCATAATCATAGTTAAACGTATGCTGAATTTAGTTGTAATGAAGAGGCAATAACTGAGTTCATGTTGACGATGTTGCATAGAGACATTTTTAGGTGCATCACCAATAAAACAAATCAAAATTATGCAAAAAATAAGACTCCTGCTGTTGTGAGTTTATTATCTGTGCTGTGAATTATAGTGGTAATAATAACCACAATTCTTAGCGAATCAGAATACTGAAAATTGCATGTAAGTGGGAGTGAAGAGGTCATGTAAATGACTTATAACTATTGGAAAAAGATCCACATTATTGGTGCACATGTGAACAGTCATTGTTAGGAATTTGATGCAGGAATTCATGTAAATTCTGTTTCTTTCCCAGAGCCAGATGGTGCTGATAGGAATCTCTCTAACAAACTCCTGATCCTGCTGGCTGCTTTACTTTGGCTTCTTCTTCCACCTTGAAGGACCAAGATAAATGCACTTACAAACACACCAGCTACTGGAGCCAAAGACTTCCTGCACTTTTTGACTGGAGCTCAACCATGCCAGCGATGGATACCCTCAGCCAGAGCCTAAAATGAACACTCACCAGGCATCAAATGGAAGTAAAAACCATTGGCGCGTATGAAACGGTGTCACTCACCAGCTGGCCTTTGACCCAAGGGAGCTCTTATTCCACATGCACTGTGTGTGGAGAGTTTTGTGTGCGCACACATCAGAAGCGCTCGGCCAAACAGTCGTGTCGCTAAACTGCTAAACTGAGCTCTCTTACATGACTTCTTGCAATTTAATGGACAAGTTCACACAAAAATCCCCAAAAATAGCGAATATACTATAATCTGTAATATATTTAAGTGAATTTTAACAGTATACAATGTACAAAGTGTTTTTATCTGTGCTTTTGCTTGTTTGACTATTGTTCTTATTGTATTACTGGCTGTTTGTCTTTAATAATGTTTTAAATTTACATTATTAGGTTAGGAATTTTAGTTGTCAAATGATATAAAATGTATGTAGTTAAAAGATGTTTGATAAGTCCATTTAAAATTGTTTGGAACAATTTTGATGCAGTTTTAGTTAGTAGAACAGTCTTGGTTGGTTTTTCGGTACATTTTCTTAAGTAACTGGCCATTGGCAGGTGTGGCTGAAAAGTTTGTTTTAGGCCCTGGATATACTTGATTCACATACAGCATTACAACACTTAAATTATCATTTTGAATGTATAAACTATAAAAACTATAAATTTTTAATAATTGTATGCTAAATTTGACCAAGTTACACTGCCACTTTATAACATGCTGTGTCTTAAATATATACATATTTAATATACAGTCAATCCAAAAATATGTTTTATATACTTTTATTAATGGGTGAATTCATTTATGTAAGTGAGGATAGCAAAATAAAGTAAACTGTGAAAGTACAAATTTGGGACCAAAAATGATTCAGACACTTTGACCTGACCTTGTTTTGCTGAAGTGTAATCTGACATCATTAAGATTTTTTTTTTCTGACAGTTCTGAGATCTTGCCATATTTTATTACCATTTTTTAACTAATAAACTATTAATGAATGAAATGTTCAAGGTGTTTAACTGTAAATATAAGTGTTATGCACTATTTTATTTTTCTTTACAGAAAGAAAATGCTGGAAAATTATGTATTTTAAATGGGTTTACAGTTAAAAAGTAATATAGTGATATTTATTGATTTTTTTTTTAAATGTTATATATTATTTAATTAAATAAAATATATGTTTTAAAAAAAAAATAATAATAATTGCAATTAGATTAGATATTTGTTGTGTTTTTAATTGAAATAATGCACATGCAGTTTCATGGCCAGTATAAAATATAAATGTTCTCAAGTCGCTGGCATTGGCAGGTGTGACAAGATGTTAGTTTCAGACCCTGTGCACACATGAAGTGCTTTGACATGCATTTTCACCATGATAGACCACATCCAATAATATATACAAACAAATCTTTTATATTATGTATAATTATGGCATTGCTCAGTGCACACAAACTGTGATGCTTAATAAACCACAACAAAAATCACAACACTTAAAACATGTAGAAGCTGTGTGTGCAGAGAGGAAATGGAAACATTGTGGGTTCAGTATCTTGCATTGTGTTGAAACGTACAGTTTGATCAACACCTCTATGAGCCACAGACACAATGGAGAAGATCTTGTTCTTTTGTGTTTTTTCATGCAGGATTATTCAGATCACGTCCAGTGGTAAATTTATTCTACTTTACTCTTAAACATAAATGATCATTTTAACCTCAGATAACAGTTTTTATCTAAATAATGTCAAAGGATCAGTTCATGATTTTTTCCCCCAGATGTTTCAGAACATCACATGACTACGCTAAGATTTCAGCTGAACGAAGCCATCAGTCTGGAACTGTAACATGACCAACAGATATGAAATCACCTGGTATCACCAGAATCCTGATTCTGGACGACTAACACTGCTGATGATCGCAAAGACAAGCAGTGTAGCGGGAAGAAAACTGCTAGTTACGTACAATCTAAACAAAAGTCGTCTGAAATTCACTGCAGATACAGAGATCACCAGAGTCTCTCTAGTTATAACTGGACTAACAGAGTCAGATTCTGGCCTTTATTTCTGTGGAACAAAGTCTGTGACTTCAGAGATTCACTTCAACAAACCCATCAGACTGGAGATCGAGGGTTAGTACTGCTGACCTTTCACTTTTCCTCAAATCTGATTTTTGTTAATTTATGTAGTTTTGCTGAATTTATTTCATTCATTACTAGCTCATCACTCCAAAAGGTTTTTTCACAGTGAATTTTTGGTTCCAAAAGAACCTTTCAGTGAATCAGTTCTTAAAAGAACCATTATTTTCTTAGTTTGAAGAAGCTTTTTCCAAGATAATGAACCTTTTGTGGAATGGAAAGATATTACAACCTTTATTTTACGTGTTTGTGCTCCAGATATGAATGATTCCTCAAATCGTGTGTGTTGTTGAGGAGACGTTTGCTGCTATAATAATATTGAAACTATAATATTTTGTTTTAATGACCTTCTCTTTGTGTAAAGTGAATTGTTGAAATATTTTCAGGTAAGCTGACAGACAGAGAGGAAAAATGTGATTGTGTCACAGAAGCGGCACGTGTTGTTGAGGTCACAGGTGAGAGCGGATGTTATTCTTGTGTGACTCATTTTCTCTCAACTCTGTTCTAATTCTTCAGTCAAGTGTGTTATAAGTTTTCAAAGCAAAAGCCAAAATGTTCATTGATCTGTACAATCAGAAACAGTGAAGCCACAGAAGAGCCATTTTTGGTTCCCTAACGAACCTTTCAGAGATCCTTTTGCTGAATGATAAGATTCGACCATCAATGCCAATACCTTGCACCCAGACCTTTATTTTAAAAAAGTGTAACTGTGCTGAGTGAAGCAGCTTCTCACATTATTAGACTGATGTTTTAGTGCTATTTTACAATGACTTCAACCCCAGAACAACCATCAGAATCAGAACTATCTATGTTTCTTTATGCTGTAAAATGTTGTTGTTTAAGTAGTTTATGAATGTTTTGTGTCTGTAGATGAGGTGACGGTGACGGAGCGTGTGCTGATGTTCGGTGGTGTTGGACTCGCTGCTTTTGTGTTTTTTCTGGCTACATTCATCGCAGGAGGAATCATTCACAATCACGGCTGGCAGAAAGGATGGAAAGAAGCCAAACGTGCATCTCTGATGAGTCAAAAATCAGCTAAATGACAAACGTGTGTGCTTTATTTTACAATCTAACTCATTAATTAGCATTTCTTTATGTCAGCACTGATGGAGGTTCACCAGTGTGGTTCAGATCTTCAGTTGTGGCAAAGTTCACACAATCATAATCATTTGTGGTTAATATTCAAGAAAATAGCAATGCTACTGCTTCTGCACTGTCTTTAATGCAGCATTTATTAATTCAACATCAATAAACTATATTCAAGCTTAGAGTTTAAAGGGATAGTTCATCCAAAACTGAAAATTTGATGTTTATCTGCTTACCCCCAGCGCATCCAAGATGTAGGTGACTTTGTTTCTTCAGTTGAACACAAATGATGATTTTAACTGCAACCGTTGCCGTCTGTCAGTTGTATAATGCACTGAAACAGTAACACCATCTATGAGAGTCAAATAAACACGTACAGACAAATCCAAATGAAACCCTGTGGCTCGTGACGACACATTGATGTCCTAAGACACAAAATGATCAGTTTGTGTGAGAAACCGAACAGTATTTATATAATTTTACCTCTAAAACACTTCTATGTCCAACTGTGTTCAGCATCCGGTTAGTGAGGTCAAAAAATGCATTCTGATGACGGACGTGATCTCTCGCGCTTATACTTTAATGAGTGCGAGACGTCACTTCTGTTGTCAGAGCGCAATCAGACCTCACTAAACGAGTGCTGAACGCAGTTGGACATAGTGGTGTTTTAGAGGTAAAATTATATAAATACTGTTCGGTTTCTCACACAAACCAATCGTTTTGTGTCTTAGGACATCAATGTGTCATCTCGAGCCACAGGGTTTAATTTGGATTTGTCTGTTCATGTTTTATTTACTCTTATAAAAGAAGTTCCCATTGACATGCATTATACGACTGACAGACGGCAACGGTTGCAGTTAAAAATCATCAATTGTGTTCTACTGAAGAAACAAAGTCACCTACATTTTGGATGCGCTGGGGGTAAGCAGATAAACATCAAATTTATATTTTTGGGTGAACTGTCACTTTAAGTAGCATGTTTTAATCAGCTGCAGTTTTTACAGATATTAATAAGAAAATCACTAGTTCTGTTACAGCCAAACACATGCTTGAACTTAATTAGACCTACAAGACTTTGTTGTGTCTGCAGAGATAATGTGTAGCCAC